>NC_083714.1:63354344-63657375 GCF_033118175.1 Dama dama | reverse complement strand
CCCAGTGCACCAGGCCCGAGCACTTGTCTCATGCATACAACCTGGGCTGGTGATCTGTTTCACCATAGATGATATACATGTTTTGATGCTGTTCTCTCGAAACATCCTACCCTCACCTTCTCCCACAGAGTCCCAAAATCTGTTCTGTTCATCTGTGTCTCTTTTTCTGTTTTACGTATAGGGTTATCATTACCATCTTTCTAAATTCCATATATATATATATGTTAGTATGCTGTAATGATCTTTATCTTTCTGGCTTACTTCACTCTGTATAATGGGCTCCAGTTTCATCCATTTCATTAAAACTCGTTCAAATGAATTCTTTTTAAAGGTTGAGTAATATTCCATGGTGTATATGTACCACGACTTCCTTATGCATTCGTCTGCTGATGGGCATCTAGGTTGCTTCCATGTCCTGGATATTATAAACAGTGCTGCAATGAACATTGGGGTGCACGTGTCTCTTTCAGATCTGGTTTCCTCGGTGTGTATGCCCACAACTGGAATTGCTGGGTCATATGGCAGTTCTATTTCCAGTTTTTTAAGAAATCTCCGCACTTTTCTCCATAGCGGCTGTACTAGTTTGCATTCCCACCAACAGTGTAAGAGGGTTCCCTTTTCTCCACACCCTCTCCAGCATTTATTGCTTATAGACTTTTGGATAGCAGCCATCCTGACTGGCATGTAATGGTACCTCATTGTGGTTTTGATTTGCTTTTCTCCGATGATGAGTGATGTTGAGCATCTGTTCATGTGTTTGTTATCCATAGGTACGTCTTCTTTGGAGAAATGTCTGTTTAGTTCTTTGGCCCATTTTGTAATTGGGTCATTTATCTTTCTGAATTGAGCTGCAGGAGTTCCTTGTATATTTTTGAAATTACTCCTTTGTCTGTTGCTTTGTTGGCTATATTTTCTACCAATCTAATGGCTTTGTTTTCACCTTGCTTTTAGTTTCCTTAGTTGTGCAAAAGCTTTTAAGTTTCATTAGGTCCCATTTGTTTATTTTTGCTTTTATTTCCAATATTCTGGGACGTGGGTCATAGAGGATCCTGCTGTGATTTATGTCGGAGAGTGTTTTGCCTGTGTTCTCCTCTAGGAGTTTTATAGTTTCTGGTCTTACATTTAGATCTTTAATCCATTTTGAGTTTATTTTTGTGTATGGTGTTAGAAAGTGTTCTAGTTTCATTCTTTTACAAGTGGTTGACCAGTTTTCCCAGCACCACTTGTTAAAGAGGTTGTCTTTTTTCCATTGTATATCCTTGCCTCCTTTGTCAAAGATAAGGTGTCCATAGGTTCGTGGATTTATCTCTGGGCTTTCTATTCTGTTCCATTGATCTATATTTCTGTCTTTGTGCCAGTACCATACTGTCTTGATGACTGTGGCTTTGTAGTAGAGTCTGAAGTCAGGCAGGTTGATTCCTCCAGCTCCATTCTTCTTTCTCAAGTTTACTTTGGCTATTCGAGGTTTTTTGTATCTCCATACAAATTGTGAAATTATTTGTTCTAGTTCTGTGAAAAATACCGTTGGTAGCTTAATAGGCCTTGCATTGAATCTATAGATTGCTTTGGGTAGTATAGCCATTTTGACAATATTAATTCTTCCAATCCATGAACATGGTATGTTTCTCCATCTATTTGTGTCCTCTTTGATTTCTTTAATCAATGTTTTATAGTTTTCTATGTATAGGTCTTTTGTTTCTTTAGTTAGAAATACTCCTAAGTATTTTATTCTTTTTGTTGCAATGGTGAATGATATTCTTTCCTTAATTTCTCTTTCTGTTTTCTCATTGTTATTGTATAGGAATGCAAGGGATTTCTGTGTGTTAATTTTATATCCTGCAACTTTACTATATTCATTGATTAGCTCTAGTAATTTTCTGGTAGAATCTTCAGGGTTTTCTATATAGAGGATCATGTGATCTGCAAACAGCAAGAGTTTCACTTCTTCTTTTCCTATCTGGATTCCTTTTACTTCTTTTTCTGCTCTGATTGCTGTGGACAAAACTTCCAAAACTATGTTGAATTGTAGTGGTGAGAGTAGGCACCCTTGTCTTGTTCCTGATTTCAGGGGAAATGATTTCAATTTTTCACCATTAAGGGTAATGTTTGCTGTGGGTTTGTCATATATAGATTTTAGTATGTTGAGGTATGTTCCTTCTATTCCTGCTTTCTGCAGAGTTTTAATCATAAATGGGTGTTAAATTTTGTCAAAGGCTTTCTCTGCATCCATTGAGATAATCATATAGTTTTATCTTTCAATTTGTTAATGTGGTGTATTACATGGATTTATTTAGGGATATTGAAGAATCCTTGCATTCCTGGGATAAAGCCCACTTGGTCATGATGTATGATTTTTTTAATATGTTCTTGGATTATGTTTGCTACAATTTTGTTAAGGATTTTTGCATCTATGTTCATCAGTGATATTGGCCTGTAGTTTTCTTTTTTTGTGGCATCTTTGTCTGGTTTTGGAATTAGGGTGATGGTGGCCTCATAGAATGAGTTTCGAAGTTTGCTTTCTTCTGCAAATTTCTGGAGGAGTTTGAGTAAGATAGGTGTTAGCTCTTCTCTAAATTTTTGGTAGAATTCAGCTATGAAGCCATCTGGTCCTGGGCTTTTGTTTGTTAGAAGATTTCTAATTACAGTTTCAATTTCCTTGCTTGTGATGGGTCTGTTAAGATCTTCTATTTCTTTCTGGTTCAGTTTTGGAAAGTTATACTTTTTGAAGAATTTGTCCATTTCTTCCAAGTTGTCCATTTTATTGGCATAGAGCTGCTGGTAGTAGTCTCTTATGATCCTTTGTATTTCAGTGTTGCCTGTTGGGATCTCTTCATTTTCATTTCTAATTTTGTTAATTTGATTCTTCTCCCTTTGTTTCTTAATGACTCTTGCTAACGGTTTGTCAATTTTGTTTATTTTTTTCAAAAAAAACACAGCTTTTAGCTTTGTTGATTTTTGCTATGGTCTCTTTAGTTTCTTTTGCATTTATTTCTGCCCTAATTTTTAAGATTTCTTTCCTTCTGCTAACCCTGGGGTTCTTCATTTCTTCCTTCTCTAGTTGCTTTAGGTGTAGAGTTAAGTTATTTATTTGACTTTTTTCTTGTTTCTTGTGGTAAGCCTGTAATGCTATGAAGCTTCCCCTTAGCACTGCTTTTACAGTGTCCCAAAGGTTTTGGGTTGTTGTGTTTTCATCTTCATTGATTTCTATGCGTATTTTGATTTCTTTTTTTATTTCTTCTATGATTTATTCGATATTCAGAAGGGTGTTATTTAGCCTCCATATGTTTGAATATTTAATATTTTTTTTCCTCTAATTGAGATCTTATCTTACTGCACTGTGGTCAGAAAAGATGAGTGGAATGATTTCAATTTTTTTGAATTTAACAAGACTAGATTTATGGCCAAGGATGTGATCTATTCTGGAGAAGGTTCCGTGTGCACTTCAGAAAAAGATGAAGTTGATTTTTTGGGGTGAAAATGTCCTATAGATAGCAGTTAGGTCTAGCTGGTCCATTGTGTCATTTGAGGTTTGTGGTTCCTTGTTAATTTTCAGTTTAGTTGATCTATCCATAGGTGTGAGTGGGGTATTAAAGTTTCCCACTCTTATTGTGTTACTATTAATTTCCTTTTTCATACTCATTAACGCTTGCCTTACATATTGTGGTGCCCCTATGTTGGGTGCATATATATTTATAATTGTTATATCTCCTTCTTTGATTGATCCTTTGATCATTATGTAGTGTCCTTCTTTGTCTCTTTTCACAGCCTTTATTTGAAAGTATATTTTATCTGATATGAGTATTGCGACTCCTGCTTTTTTTGGTCTCTGTTTGTGTGAAATATTTTTTTCCAGCCCTTCATTTTTAGTCTGTATGTGTCCCTTGTTTTGAGGTGGGTCTCTTATAGACAGCATATATGGGCGTCTTGTTTTTGTATCCATTCAGCTAGTCTTTGTCTTTTGGTTGGGGCATTCAACCCATTTACATTTAAAGTAATTATTGATAGGTATGGTCCCGTTGCCATTTACTTTGTTGTTTTGGGTTCACGTTTATACATCTTTTCTGTGTTTCCTGTCTAGAGAAGATCCTTTAGCATTTGTTGAAGAGCTGGTCTGGTGGTGCTGAATTCTCTCAGCTTTTGCTTGACTGTAAAGCTTTTGAATGCTCCTTCATATCTGAATGAGATCTTTGCTGGGTACAGTAATCTAGGTTGTAGGTTATTCTCTTTCATTGCTTTAAGTATGTCCTGCCATTCCCTACTGGCCTGAAGGGTTTCTATTGATAGGTCTGCTGTTATCCTTATGGGAATCCCTTTGTGTGTTATTTGTTGTTTCTCCCTTGCTGCTTTTAATATTTGTTCTTTGTGTTTGATCTTTGTTAATTTGATTAATATGTGTCTTGGGGTGTTTTGCCTTGGGTTTACCCTATTTGGGACTCTCTGGGTTTCTTGGACTTGGGTGGCTATTTCCTTCCCCATTTTAGGGAAGTTTTCAGCTATTATCTCTTTGAGTATTTTCTCATGGACTTTATTTTTGTCTTCTTCTTCTGGGACTCCTATGCTTTGAATGTTGCATATTGTCAAATGTTGCATGTTCACATTGTCCCAGAGGTCCCTGAGGTTTTCCTCATTTCTTTTGATTCTCTTTTCCTTTTTCCTCTCTGCTTCATTTATTTCCACCATTTTATCTTCTACTTCCCTTATCCTATCTTCTGTCTCCGTTATTCTACTCTTGGTTCCCTCCAGAATGTTTTTTTATCTCATTTATAACATTATTCATTTTTAATTGACTCTTTTTTATTTCTTCTAGGTCTTTATTAAACATTTCTTGCATCTTCTCAATCTTTGTCTCCAGGCTATTTATCTGTAACTCCATTTTGTTTTCAAGATTTTGGATCATTTTTATTATGATTATTTTAAATTCTTCTTCAGGTAGATTCCCTATCTCCTCCTCTTTTGTTTGACTTGGTGGGCATTTTTCCTGTTCCTTTACCTGTTAGGTATTTCTCTGCCTTTTCATCTTGTTTAGATTGCTGTGTCTGGAGTGGGATTTCTGTATTCTGGAGGTCTGTGGTTCCTTTTTATTGTGGAGGTTTCCCCCAGTGGATGGGGTTGGATGATTGGCTTGTCAAGGTTTCCAGGTTAGGGAAGCTTGCGCCTGTGTTCTGGTGCATGGAACTGAATTTCCTCTCTCTGGAGTGCAATGGAGTGTCCAGTCATGAGTTTTGAGATGGGTCTATGTGTTAGGTGTGACTTTGGGCAGCCTGTATGTTGACACTCAGGGCTATGTTCCTGCGTTGCTGGAGAATTTGTGTGATATGTCTTGCTCTGAAACTTACTGGCTCTTGGGTGGTGGTTGGTTTCAGTGTAGGTATGGAGGCTTTTGGATGGTCTCTTATTACTTAATGTTCTGTGTATTCAGGAGTTTTCTGGTGTTCCCAGGTTTTGGGCTTAAGTCTCCTGCCTCTGGATTTCAGTTTTATTCTTCCAGTAGCCTCACGACTTCTCCAACTATACAGCACTGATGATAAAACTTCTGGGTTAATGGTGAAAAGATTCTCCACCATGAGGGACACCCAGAGAGGTTCACAGAGTTACATGAAGAAGAGCAGAGGGAGGAGGGAGATAGAGATGAGCAGGAGGAGAAAAAGGGGGACTCAAGAGGAGAGAGACAGATCTACACAGTTGTCTGTTCTCAAAGTGTTCTCCATAGCCCAGACACCCACAAAGATTCACAGAATTGTATTGGGAAGAGAAGGGGAAAGGAGGAAATAGAGGTGTTCTGAGGTAGAAAACAGAGAGTCAAAAGTGGGAGAGAGTAATCAACAAACTGCTGAATAAAAATGGAAACTGAATATTGAATTTTTAAATGTCCAAAATTTATATCACACACTGAAAAACAATGATTAAAAATCTAGAGTAGAGGTTAGACTCTTAAAAATACAATATTAAAAACAAAAACACAAGAAATTTTAGAAATATATATGAAGTTCAGCTTAAAAATAGGGCTTCTCTTTTTTTTCTTTTTTTTCAAGGTTATATTGACATTAAAATGAAAATTAAGGAGTAGTAGAGGAGTAATAGAGGAGTTTAAAAGAAAATAAGAGAAAAAAAACAGCAAGAAAAAAATTTTTCCTAATTTAAAAAATTCTCTGTAGGAGAAGGTGAGGGTGGGATATTTCGAGAGAACAGCATCGAAACATGTATATTACCTATAGTGAAACAGATCACCAGCCCAGGTTGGATGCATGAGATAAGTGCTCAGGCCTGGTTCACTGGGAAGACCCAGAGGGATTGCGTAGAGAGGGAGGTAGGAGGGGGGATCAGGATGGGGAATACATGTAAATCCATGTCTGATTCATGTCAATGAATGACAAGACCCACTGCGGTATTGTAAAGTGATTAGCCTCCAACTAACAAAAATAAATGAAAAAAAAATCTAAAAATATATCAAAATGAAAGTTAAATAGTAATAGGGGAGTAATAGGGATTTTTAAAAGAAAATAAAAGAGAAAAAATAAAAGAGAAAAGAAAAAAATTAATTAAAAAAATGTAAAAATATATCTAGGAATTTCTCTGGAGCTGTTGTAGTCAGTGTGGGTTCGGTTCAGTTTCAGATAGCTCCTCATTCCAACTTACACTTCTTGATATCTGTAGGCCCCTTCTGGTGTAGTCGGTGTTATCTACAGGAATTTTAATCTGTTGCACTGGTCCCTTCTGAAGGGTTCCCTTTGTTTATTTGGCTTCTGTTTGCCAGTCTCTTCAGTGTCTAATTTCCGCCCTGACACAGGTGGGTGGAGGTCCTCTCTTGTTCAGGTTTGCTAGTTCAGTCGCGCTGTGGGGAGGGAGGGGTGCTGCTTTCCCTGTCTATGCTGCTCAAGCTCCCGGCTGCTCTATATGGAGCGTGCCTTGCATTGCGTGTGGTTCCAGTTTTCGGGTACTCCACAAAAGCGCAGACTCGGTTACACCTGCGTTTTGTGCCTTCCCAGGCCCAAGCAGCTCAGGCAGCCAGGAGCTTGAGGGGCACACTCTCCCTGGGTGTGGTACACCTTCTCCCCTCCACGGACCCAGCCTCAGTTTCCGCCCTCTCCTTGTGTTTAGCTGTGGCCCTCCCGGTGTATGTCGACCATCCAGAATCTCAAGAAGTCTTTGATTAGAACTTGAGGCCTGTTTGCAGTGTGGTAGGGGATGCCGTCTTTTGGGCCGAGTTTGCCCCTTTCCCCTCCCCACTGCCTCCTGACTCCAGTGGGGCTGGGCCGGTTCGCAGCTGGTGAGCTCTTCTCTGGACTTGCTCAGACCCTTTGTTCTGTGAAAGGCTGGCAGTGTGTTCAGGCCGGTTAATTTTCTCTCTCTCTTTTTCTATCCCACAGTTTAAGTTGGTATCTCACAAAAGCTCCCTCCAATTGCCCTCAGGGCACTCAGGCCCAGTCCTTACCCTAAGCAATACCGCCCGCTCCTCTCCATTCTGCCCCCACTTGCTGGTGGCAGATGCGGGCATCTGGGGTACTTTTCTGCTGGGAGTTGCTTTTAGGCATGTAATCTGTGGGTTTTATTTATTTTTCCTCCCGGTTAGGTTGCCCGCTGAGATTCGAAAACTTCCCCCAGAACTGCCAGTGTGAGGGTTTCCTGGTGTTTGGAAACTTCCTCTGTTAAGACTCCCTTCCCAGGACGGGTCTCTGTCCTTAGCTCTTTTGTCTTTCTTTTTATCTTTTATATTTTGTCCTACCTCCTTTCGGAGACAATGGGCTGCTTTTCTGGGCCCCTGATGTCCTCAGCTAGTGATCAGAAGTTGTTTTGTGAAGTTTGCTCAGCGTTCAATTGTTCTTTCGATGAATTTGTAGGGGAGAAAGTGGTCTCCCCGTCCTATTCCTCCACCATCTTGGCTCCTCTCCAGACAGATTTTATTTTCTTGGGTTCCAAAGTCACTGCAGATGGCGACTGCAGCCATGAAAATAAGAGACCCTTGCTCTTTGGAAGACAAGCTAGAACAAACCTAGACAATATATTAACAAACAGACATTACTTTGCTAGCAACAGTCCATGTATTAAAAGCTATGGTTTTCCCAGTAACCACTTACAGATGTGAAAGCTGAACCGTAAAGAGTGATGGATGCTGTAGAATTGATGTTTTTCAACTGTGGTGTTGGAGAAGACTCTTGAGATTCCCGTGGACCACAAGGAGATCAAAGTAGGCAATCCTAAAGGAAATCAACCCTGAATATGCATCATAAGGACTGATGCTGAAGCTGAAGCTAAGATACTTGGCTACCTGATGAGAAGAACTGATTCTTTGGAAAAGATCCTGATGCTGGGAAATATTGAAGGCAGGAGGAGAAGGGGATGCCAGAGGATTAGTTGGTTGGATGGCAATATTGACTCAAAGGACTTGAGTTTGAGCAAGCTCTGGGAGATGGTAAAGGACAAGGAACCCTGGTGAGCTGCAGTCCATTGGGTTGCAAAGAGCTGGACATGACTGAGTGGCTGAAGAACAACAACAATAATGAGCAATGTTGAGCACTTTTTAATGTGTTAATTAGTCATCTATATGTCTTTCTGGTGAAATACTGTTTAGGTATTCTCCCCACTTTTTGATTGGGTTGTTTTTCTGTTATTGAGCTGCATGAGCTTCTTGCACTATACCTATCTTTAGTTTTAATTAGTCATTGTTAAACAAGCTTCCCCCCTCATGCTCCACAATTTTTAAAAATCCTAGAGGGAGGAAAGTTAGTGAGTGCTGGGAATCAGTTCAGTGCAGTTCAGTCACTCAGTCATGTCCGACTCTTTGCGACCCCATGGACTGCAGCACACCAGGCCTCCCTGTCCATCACAAACTCCTAGAGTTAACTGAAACTAAAGTCCATTGAGTCGGTGATGACATCCAACTATCTCATCCTCTGGCATCACCTTCTCCTCTCTTCTTCAATCTTTCCCAGCATCAGGGTCTTTTCCAATGAGTCAGTTCTTTCTTTATAGTCTAACTCTCACATCCATACATGACTACTGGAAAAACCATAGCTTTGACTAGACGGACCTTTCTGGGCAAAGTAATGTCTCTGCTTTTTAGTATGTAGTCATGACTTTTCTTCCAAGGAGCAAGCGTCTTTTAATTTGGTGGCTGCAGTCACCATCTGCAGTGATTTTGACACCCAAGAAAATAAAATCTCTCACTGTTTCCATTGTTTTCTCATCAATTTGCCATGAAGTGATGGGACCAGATACCATGATCATAGTTTTCTGAATGTTGAGTTTTAAACCAGCTTTTTCACTCTCCTTTTTCACTTTCATCAAGAAGCTCTTTAGTTCTTCACTTTCTGCCATAACTGTGGTGTCACCTGCATATCTGAGGTTATTAATATTCCTCTTGGCAATCTTGATTCCAGTTTGTGCTTCATCTAATCCAGCATTTCTCATGATGTACTCTGCATATAAGTTAAATAAGCAGGGTGACTGTATACAGCCTTGACATACTCATTTTTAAATATAAATTTATTTATTTTAATTAGAGGCTAATTACTTTACAATATTATATTGGTTTTGCCATACATTGACATGAATCTGCCACAGGTGTACATGTGTTCCCCATCCTGAACCCCCCTCCCACCTCCCTCCCTATCCCATCCCTAAGGGTCATCCCAGTGCACCAGCACCGGGCACCCTATATCACCAAACCTGGACTGCCGATTCATTTCACATATGATAATATGCATGTTTCAATGCCATTCTCCCAAACCATCCCACCCTCGCCCTCTCCCACGGAGTCCAAAAGACTGTTCTATACATCTGTGTCTCTTTCGCTGTCTCGCATATAGGGTTATCATTACCATCTTTCTAAATTCCATATATATGTATTAGTATACTGATTGGTGTTTTTCTTTCTGACTTACTTCATTCTGTATAATAGGTTCCAGTTTCATCCACCTCATTAGAACTGATTCAAATATATTCTTTTAAATGGCTGAGTAACATTGCATTGTGTATATGTACCACAGCTTTCTTATTCATTCGTCTGCTGATGGGCATCCAGGTTGCTTCCATGTCCTGACTACTATAAACAGTGCTGCGATGAACATTGGGGTACACGTGTCTCTTTCCATTCTGGTTTCCTCAGTGTGTATGCCCAGCAGTGGGATTGCTGGGTCATATGGCAGTTCTATTTCCAGTTTTTTAAGGAATCTCCACACTGTTCTCCATAGTGGCTATACTAGTTTGCATTCCCATCAACAGTGTAAGAGGTTTCCCTTTTCTCCACACCCTCTCCAGCATTTATTGCTCCCAATTTGGAACCAGTCTCTTGTTCCATGTCCAATTCTGTTGCTTCTTGACCTTCATACAGATCTCTCAGGAGGCAGGTCAGGTGATCTTGTATTCCCATCTCTTTAAGAATTTACACAGTTTGTTGTGATCCACACAGTCAAAGCCTTTGGCATAGTCAGTAAAGCAAAAGTAGATGATTTTCTGGAGCTCTCTCGCTTTTCTGATTATCCACCAGATGTTGGCAATTTGATTTTTGGTTCCTCTGCCTTTTCTAAATTCAGTTTGAACATCTGGAAGTTCATAGTTCATGTACTGTTGAAACCTGGCTTGGAGAATTTTGAGCATTACTTTGCTAGCGTGTGAGATGAGTGAAGTTGTGTGGTATTTTGAGCATTCTTTTCGCTGGTAATAGCAAGTAGGTTTTCGAGAATCTGACTTTAGTAAGAGAAAGGTGAAAAGATTCAAAATGAAAATTTCTTAAGATGATCCACTTTCTCATTTGGATAAGCAGTTCAGTTCAGTTCAATAAGTAGTGTCTGACTTTTTTCATCCCCATGGACTGCAGCACACCAAGCTTCCCTGTCCTTCACCAACTCTCAGAGCCTGCTCAAATCCATGTCCATTGAGTCGGTGATGCCATTCAACTGTCTCATTCTCTGTCCTCCCCTTATCCTCCTGCCTTCAAGCTTTCCCAGCATCAGGGTCTTTTCCAGTGAATCAGTTCTTTGCATCAGATGACCAGTGCATTGGAACTTCAGTTTCAGCTTCAGCATCTGTCTTTCCAATGATTGTTCAGAAGCGATTTCCTTTAAGATTGACCGGTTTGGTCTTCTTGCAGTTCAAGGGACTCTCAAGAATCTTCTCCAACACTGCAGTTCAAAAGCATCAATTCTTTGGTGCTCAGCTTTCTCTATGGTTCACCTCTTAGGTCCAAACATTACTAGTGGAAAAACCAAAGTTTTGACTTGACGGAGCTTTGTTGGCAAAGTAATGTCTCTACTTTCTTAGTATGCTCTCTAGCTTTGTCATAGCTTTTCTTTCAAGGAGCAAGCCTCTTTTAATTTCATGGCTGCAGTCATCATCTGCAGTAGAATAAGTAGTAGGACCCATTAATCCTCTTGATCAGCTTTTCTTTGTTCCAATTTATTGCTCTAAATGGTCTCTTATCTTGGAGTAATTTCTTCCATTTTCTGAATCACTATATTTCTTCCTCATAATGATGCCTATATCTGATGGATTGTCTAGAGAATGTATACAGAATATGCATGTATATAAAACTTCATTTATATATATGCATATATATATATGCTGTATACATGTAAATATAAAAAAATCCTACACATAAAAATGCAAAAAGACAAATTACAAACATATAAAAATGACACAAAGGATTAAAAGGCACTTCATAAAGGAAAATATCCAAGTTGTCAATGAGCACAGGGGAAAATGAACCATGTCTTTTGTTGCCAGGTAAAAAACAATCCTTGTACAATGATACTATAATTCACTGAATAAAATAAGAATTCAATGTTTTATAGCAACAATAGATAAACAAATATATTAAAAAAACAAGGAAAAATACTTGAATAAAAAATAGGGAAACTTTATTTATAATAAATTATTAAGTAACAAATATATATTTAGCTTTATTGCAATCATTTTATATAGTTATGCCATCCCTACTTAAAACTGTAAGCTTTGAATTGAAGCTTATAAAGATTATCTCACATACTATCTTGAATTCTCTGTTTTTAAAAGTGTTTGGCAGAAGAATTAATTAACTTGGTGAGGGGAAGCCTTTCACAAATCATTTGCATATCAAATCATTGTTTTACATTTTAAATATTTTAATATTTCATCAATTAAACCTCAATAAATCTGAAAAATAAAGCAGTGGTCAGATACTCTCTTTTAAATATATAAAGGAGATCAACAGACACTGTTAATGAGAATAAATGAAAACAAAAATATGTATATTTGTATGCTATTCCTTTGGATTTAATGATTTATCATCATTTGCAGGATCCAATTAGGCTTGAGCATTCTTTCTTTTAAAGATTTCTTGTTTATAGGAAAATATTCTTTTGATGGTGCATATAATCACATGAGAATCACTACTTAGCTAAAACATTATTTTTTAAAGTTGCACGTTTCTATGTGTACATCCCGTTCCTCTATGACTGTGAACCTGTTGATATTTTCTTACTACTTTCAATACTGGATTTTGATGTGTTTTTTTTTTTACCTCACTTATCTATCTCATTCCTGTACCTCATTAAATAAAGTTTTCACATTCTACTTTTCCCCCTAAATCTTAATAATTGCACTAATATACTTATAAATTATAATTATTGCTTAACTTTTTAAAAATTTTCTAACAGTTTAATAAAAGTATATTTGGCACATAAATAAATAACACATATTTAAATTACACACTTAGATAAGTTTTGACATGTGTGAAAAAAATACCAGTGAAAATAATAAACATATAATGTATTTTACCTAAGTGGAATTATACAACATGTGCTCTATTTTATTTGGCTTATTTCACTCAGCATAATTATTCTGAGATTCATTCACATTGTGGCTTGTGTTATAATTCATATTTTTCATTGCTGGTTCATGTTACATTGTATCAAAGTGTGTTTAACCATTCATATGTTGATGGACATTTGAATTGATTACAGTTTTGAACTATTATAAAAAAAAGCTGCTAGAACATTTGTGTCCAAGTCTGTGTATAAGCATACACTTTCATATTGGTTGAATAAATGCCTAGGTGTGTAATCGATGGATCATATGGTAGGTCCATGTTTAATATTTTAAGACATGGCCAAGTTATTTTACAAAATTTCTGTGCCATTTTAATTCCCACAAACAACGAATGAGAATTTCTGATTTTTTATATCCTCACTAACATTTAGTATGCTCAAGACATTACCCTGCTCCTCATCAATCTCTCACCTCTACTCCCCAGAAAAAAAGAAAAAAAAAAGTGATCCCAAAGTTAGCAGAAAGAAATAAATACAAAGTTAAGAGCAGAAATTTATAAAATAGAGACTGGAAAAATAATAAAAATGATCACTGAAACTGAGTTTTTCTCTGGAAAGATAAACAAAATTGACAAACATTAGCTAGACTAGTTCAGAATAAAACAGAGATGATTCAAATATATAAAATCAGAAGTAAAAAATTAGACATTGCAACAGATACCACAGAAACACAAAGGATCATAAGAGAGTACTATGAATGATAGTATGCCAGTGAATTGGATAATCTTGAAAAAAAGATAATTTTCCTGTTAATATGCAACCTACAAAAACTGAATCAAGAAGAAATAGAAAAGCAGATTAATAATAAACAAAATGATTGAATCAGTAACAAAAAAAAAAAAGTCCATGACCAGATTATTTTATTGCTTAATTCTACCAAATATTTAAAGGGAACTAATGCCAACCTTTCCTCAATCCTAAAAAATAATAATAATAAAGAATAGTAAACACTTCTAAACTCACTTTATGTTGCAGCATTACTCTGTACCCAAACCCATATAAGAGGTCAATATCCCTGATGAATGTAGATGCCAATATTATCGACAAAATAGTAGCAAAACAAATTCAGCATGCAATAAAGGGATCATTCACCATGATATTGTGAGGTTTATCCCTTGAATGCAAGGATGTTTCAACAGCTGCAAATGTGAGTCAATACATTAATAGGATGAAAGATAAAAATCATATTATTATCTCAATATATTCAGAACATCATTTGACACTATAAAATATTCTTTCATCTTAAAAATGTTCAACAAATTGTATATAGAAGAAAAATACTTAAGCACAAAGATGACCAAATATGACAAACACACAGCTAATGTCATACTCAATAATTAAGGTTGAGAATTTCCTCCAAAATTAGAAACAAGACAATAAAGCTCACTCTCACCATGTCTGTTCAAAATAATACTGAAAGCCCTAAGGAAAGCAACCAGGCAAAATAAGGAAATGGAAGCCATAACAAAGAATAAAGATTAGAAAAAGAAAAAATTCCCTTTGTTTGCAGATGAGATGATCTTATATATGGAAAATTTAAGACTCCTTTAAAAAACTTCTATCATCAATCAACAAAATAAATAATACCACAGTATACAACAATCAACATAGAAAAAAAATAGTTGCCTTTTTATGCAATAACAACAAAACTTTTGAAAAAGAAAGAAAGATAATCCCATTCAAAAAAGCATCAGAATAAAACACTTAGGAATCAATTTAGCAATTTAACTTAAGAGGTGAAATATTTGTGAGATGGAAATTATTGATACATGCTGCAGATAAAATAACATGAAGAAGACACAGAAACCATGTTAATGAATCAGAAGAAGATTGCTAAAATATCCACACTACCCAAATCTGTATATAGATTCAACACAATGCCAATCAAAATTCCAATGGAATTTTTCATAAAAAGAAACAGATCCTAAAATTTGTATGGAGCCATAAGAATACCTGAAATAAGCAAAGTTATTCTGAGAAAGAATACAGCCAGGGACATTACACTTTCTGACTTCAAACTAAAGTATAAAGCTAAAGTAATCAAAACAATATGATACTTTCTGAAATGGAGACACATAGACCAATGGAACAGAATTGACAGCCCAGGAATAAATTCCCACACATTTGGTCAATTAATATTTGACAAGGAAGACAAGCATTCCCAGTGGGGGAAAGGATAGTCTTTTCCATAAATGGTGTCAGGAAAATTGAATAACCATATGCAAAATAATGAAATTGAACCCCTATCTTACACCAGTCATGGAAATTAACTCAAAATTAACTCAAAATCTGAAACCTTCAAATTAGTAGAAGGAACAGGGGTAAAAAAAAGACTTGTTCTTTGCTTTACCAACAATTTCCTCAATATGAAAACAAAAGCACATATAAAAGCAAAACAACGAAGTGGGACTCCATCAAACTAAAATGTTTATGCACAGCAAAAGATGCCATCAACAAAACTGAAAAGGAAGCCTAAGGAATGGGAGAAAATACTTGCAACTTATTTATCTGATAAGGGGTTAATAACATACATGATGCAAAGTGTTTTGGCCAAAGCCTTAGCCAAATTGACTAAAAGAGAAACAGAGACAAGATGCAAATAACTAAAGTTAAAAAAATGAAATAAAGTTACCACTAATCTTACAGAGTTTTGTCAAGAGAACACACTGGTCATAGCAAACACCTTCTTCCAACCAAACAAGATAAGACTCTACACATGGACATCACCAGACAGTCAACACTGAAATCAGATTGATTATATTCTTTGCAGCCAAAGATGGAGAAGTTCTACACCGTCAGCAAAAAGAAGACCGGGAGCAGACTGTGGCTCAGATCATGAATTCCTTATTGCCAAATTCAGACTCAAACTGAAGAAAGTAGGGAAAACCACTAGACCATTCAAGTATGACCTGAATCAAATCCCTTATGACTATACAGTGGAAGTGAGAAATAGATTTAAGGGACTAGATCTGATAGACAGAGAGCCTGATGAACTATGGGCAGAGGTTCATGACACTGTACAGGAGACAGGGATCAAGACCATCCCCATGGAAAAGAAATGCAAAAAGTCAAAATGGTTGTCTGAGGAGGCCTTACAAATAGCTGTGAAATGAAGAGAAGCAAAAAGCAAAGGAAAAAAGGAAAGACATTTCCATTTGAATGCAGAGTTCCAAAGAATAGCCAGTAGAGATAAGGAAGCCTTCCTCAGCAATCAATGCAAAGAAATAGAGGGAAACAACAAAATGGGGAAGACTAGAGATCTCTTCAATAAAATTAGCGATACCAAGGGAATATTTCAGGTAAAGATGGGTTTGATAAAGGACCGAAATGGAATGGACCTAACAGAAGCAGAAGATATTAAGAAGAGATGACAAGAATACACAGAAGAACTGTACAAAAAAGATCTTCACGACCCAGATAATCACACTGGTGTGATCACTCACCTAGAGCCAGACATCCTGGAATGTGAAGTCAAGTGGGCCTTTGAAAGCATCACTACGAACAAAGCTAGTGGATGTGATGGAATTCCAGTTGAGCTATTTCAAATTCTGAAAGATGATGCTGTGAAAGTGCTGCACTCAATCTGCCAGCAAATTTGGAAAACTCAGCAGTAGCCACAGGACTGGAAAAGGTCAGTTTTCTTTCCAATCCCTAAGAAAGGCTATGCCAAAGAATGCTCAAACTATCGCACAATTGCACTCATCTCACACGCCAGTAAGGTAATGCTCAAAATTCTCCAAGCCAAGCTTCAGCAATACGTGAATTGAGAACTTCCAGATGTTCCAACTGGTTTTAGAAAAGGCAGAGAAACCAGAGATCAAATTGCCAACATCCGCTGGATCATCGAAAAAGCAAGAGAGTTCCAGAAAAAAAATCTTTTCTTCTTTATTGACTACGCCAAAGCCTTTGACTGTGTGGATCACAAGAAACTGTGGAAAATTCTGAAGGAGATGGGAATACCAGACCACCTGATCTACCTCTTGAGAAACCTGTATGCAGGTCAGGAAGCAACAGTTAGAACTGGACATGGAACAACAGACTTGGTCCAAATAGGAGAAAGAGTATGTCAAGGCTGTATATTGTCACCCTACTTATTTAACTCTTATGCAGAGTACATCATGAGAAACGCTGGGCTGGAAGAAACACAACTGGAATCAAGATTGCTGGGAGAAATATCAATAACCTCAGATATGCAGATGACACGACCCTTATGGCAGAAAGTGAAGAGGAACTAAAAAGCCTCTTGATGAAAGTGAAAGAGGAGAGTGAAAATGTTGGCTTAAAGCTTAACATTCAGAAAACTAAGATCATGGTATCTGGTCCCATCACCTCATGGGAAATAGATGGGGAGACAGTGGAAACAGTGTCAGACTTTATTTTTGGGGACTCCAAAATCACTACAGATGGTGATTGCAGCCATGAAATTAAAAGACGTTTATTCCTTGTAAGGAAAGTTGTGACCAACCTAGATAGCATACTAAAAAGCAGAGATACTACTTTGCCAACAAAAGTCTATCTCGTCAAGGCATGGTTTTTCCAGTGGTCATGTATGGATGTGAGAGTTGGACTGTGAAGAAAGCTGAGCACCAAAAAATTGATTCTTTTGAACTATGGTGTTGGAGAAGACTCTTGAGAGTCCCTTGGACTGCAAGGAGATCCAACCAGTCCATCCTGAAGGAGATCAGTCCTGGGTGTTCATTGGAAGGACTGATGCTGAAGCTGAAACTCCAATACTTTGTCCACCTCATGCGAAGAGTTGACTCTTTGGAAAAGACCCTGATGCTGGGAGGGATTGAGGGCAGGAGGAGAAGGGGACGGCAGAGGATGAGATGGCTGGATGGCATCACCGACTCGATGAGCTTGAGTTTGAGTAAACTCCCAGAGTTTGTGATGGACAGGGAGGCCTGGCATCCTGTGATTCATGGGGTCGCAAAGAATCGGACACGACTGAGAGATTGAACTGAACCTTACAGAAATAAGAAAACTAGACAATTTAGATCAAATAAGTAAAGTTTTAAAAGCATATAAATTACTAAAACTAACTCAAAAAGATAAAATATCTGATCCCTTCTATATCTAGTAAATATAATGATTCAGTAATTTTTTCAAAATCACAACATAGAAAAACGTCCAGGACCACATAGCTTTACTGGTGAATTCTACCAAACTTTTAGAAAGGAATTAACACCACTTTTCTCAAAGTCTTCCAAACAATAGCAGAGGAGGAAATACTTTTCAATACATTCTATGAGGTCAGGTCAGGCATATGTTCCCATTACTTCATGCCAAATAAATGGTGAAACAGTGGAGACTGTGATAGACTTTATTTGGGCGGTGGGCGGGGTGGGGGGGAGTTCCAAAATCACTGGAGATGGTGGCTGCAGCCATGAAATTAAAAGACAGTTACTCTTGCAAGAAAAGTTATGTCCAACCTAGACAGCATATTAAAAAGCAGAGACATTACTTTTCCAACAAAGGTCCATCTAGTTCAAAGCTATGCTTTTTCCAGTAGTCATGTATGGATGAGAGAGTTGCACCATAAAGAAAGCTGAGTGCCAAATAATTGATGCTTTTGAACTGGGGTGTTGGAGAAGACTCTTGAAAGTCCCTTGGACAGAAAAGAGGTCCAGCCAGTCCAATCTAGAGGAAATCAGCCCTGAATATTAATTGGAAGGACTGATGCTGAAGCTGCAACTCCAATAATTTGGCCACCTCTTGTGAAGAGCTGACTCATTTGAAAAGACCCTTGTTGTGGTCCTTTAATGGACCAGAACCTGGTGGTACAGAGTCGATGATAAGAAAGTAAAAGAGAGAAAGAGGCTGATATTCCCTGGTTTATGCAGAGGACCAGTAAAGCCCATGACACAGGACTTGCATCACTCACGAAGGCACCAGGCACCCTCTCACGGGGGTCTTAGAAGCCCAGGCAGGAAAGTGAGCATGACGGGTCTTCACGCTCCAGAGAATCAGCCAGAAAAAGAGAGAGAGAGGGGGACAAAAAAAGACCCAGGGACCTAAGCTCTGATGGAGCAAAGGTGCTTCAATGATTTTTCTATGAGTATATATAGGCTGTGGTACAAGAAACTTCTTTCGGGAATGATAGAGATCAGAAAACCAAACGTACAGCAACCGTTACCAAGGGAACAAGGGGTAATGTTAGTCACAAGGTCAGGGGACAATCCATATCTCAAGAAAGGGGAACAAGACTAAGCAGTTTTGTCCTAAAGAGAATGTTTACTAAAGGAGACCCAAGCCTGCCTCACACAATGACCTCAGTCCCTGGGAGCAGCGTGCTGTTCCGCTTGAAGAGGGACAAAGGACTAATGAGAGATAGCACGTAGGAATCCTCCCGTCAAACATTCCCTGACAATTCCCCCTTATTTATTTATAATATTTGTAGAGGAGTTCTGACCATCAGAGTTTATTTAATTTTGACAATCTTTGCATGCAGGCAATGGTAGACAATAAATATAATTGTTAAGACAATCACCAAAATTATAGTCCAGACCCAATGCTATGAGTAAGTCTTTGGAACCATCCATGTGGGTCTAGCCCAGATAATTGATTAGCTAATTGTTTAGTTAAAGTTCCCATACTAGTAGAAGAGGGCAGATTACTAGAAAAGGTTTCACATTTTTTTTGGTAATAACTGTACATTCAGAAAGGCATTATCATGTATATTTTGTAAATGAAACTTGATTTGTTCCCAGTTGTAGACACTATTATTGAAATGAACAGGAGTAACACAAAATTGAGTAGAATTCTAATCACATTTTAGCATCATCTGTTTTTATGCATCTGCTAATTGATCTCCAACCCATCTGATGGCTGTTCTCAGTTCCTGTATTTCTTTTTGAATATCCTCATCTATTTGAGCCTGAGTGCCCCACATAGTATGAGCACCTTTAGTCCAATTTTGGATGAAATTATGCCTTTGAATTGAGGTTTGTAAAGTAATGCCAGTGATGGCAGAAATGGTGCAAATAGTTGTTAATCCCAAAATGCCAAAAATCAGCCATCCAATGAATCGTTGTGATCCCTGGAGCAATTTAGTAAATAACCGGGAAGCAAGTCCAGCCTTGGCGCCTTCTTCCCAGGACCATTGGGGATTTATTGGTAATCACAGATTATGTCGAGATTGAAGAATCAAAAGGGAGTCATTTTTCAAGGAAATAGAGGAGTTAAGACAAGTATATAATTTACAATTTATGCAAGGTACAGAATGTAAAGTCTTATTGAATTGTAAATTTCCTATAGATACAACAAAAGGAAGTGGAACATAGGCTTGTATAAAATATGATTGATTATAGTGAAAGAAATAATTGCTATAGCTACTATTGGTCCCTGTGAAATGTCTGGTCCAAGTCCCAAGTTTTTTGGTGTTTGTAGCAAGTTTTCAGATGTCCCATTGTTTAGGCCCAATCTGTTTATCAAGGATGATTCGAGGACGGTGGTGCAGGGGTGGCATTCCATCGTCAAGCTAGCCAAGAAGTCCTCTGTCATGGTAATGTTCCACTGTAGTATTAGTAACCTTCCATGCTACTTGAGTAACATAATCATACATAGTACTGTTAATATCATCTGAGCAGTTCAATAACCACATACTATGGGGTCCCCAATTGACAATTGTATGATTAGCTATAAACGTAAATTTTCCTGATTTGGCCTGACATTTGTCCTAATGAACAGAAATATATTTAAAGTTCTTATTAGTAAACTCTTTGCATAGTGTTTTTTGTTCTTTTTTAAATTCCTTCCCTAAAATTTCAGTAGTAACATGATTCATGGACAGAGAAAGGGCAGTAAGTAATCCAAGAAACATCTGAAAGTCCTCTTTTGGAGGCAGGGTGAAGGCCCAAGTTTGTCGGCTAATGTTTATGCATAATTCTGTTGTGCCCATTCACAAAGGAAGGACTTCATGACCTAGAAAGATATTAATTAGTTTTTCTATTTTCCTCAGGATGAGAGGGCCTCTCCAAGTTCCAAGGAGGGGGCATATGTGTTGAGTCATTAGTGGATATGATTGGTCTTATATCTGTCCATTTTATAACTTACATTAAAAAAGGGGGGTTAGGTATATAAGCCCAATAAGTGTGATCAATCAAGTCAGCCTGAGCAGGGGAAGCAAAAGCAAGCAAAGCAAGCATAGCGAAGAAAAATGTTTTTAGGATTCTGAGGCATTCCCTGTTGAGAAATCAGATTTTCAGTTTGATTAGTAAGGGTTTTTATCTGTCCCCAAGTAGAGAGATCATAAGGTCAATGCCGTCGAGTGCGGGGTTTTTTGGAAATTTTTAAAGTCGCCATGGCTTGTATTGGAATTCTTTCTTCCTGGGGTTTTTGTTGTTTCATCTCTAGTCTGAATGCTGGGTGTCTCCTTAGGTTGAATCTTCTGAAGAGAAAGTCATGTGAGTTCGTTGGATCCATCTGGAGAAATAGAAGCATACCCCTTTCTCTGTAAGATTAGTTTCTTAGATTTCCATTGATTAGTTAACTCGTCTTGATATCAAATGGGCAAAGGAAAGGAGGTGTCCTTTAATGTTTCAAAACTTTTTTTTTTTTTTGCTTTTGTCAAAACATCTCTTTGTGGTAAGTTTAAAAAGTTTAAAACAAATAAAGCTATATTAACAATAGTTATAAAAAGAAAGGAAAGCGATAATGATGAAAACATTCTTAGGAAATATTTCAGTCCAAAAGAAAAAAAAATCATTCAGAAATCTGTTTGGGACTGGTATTTGGCTGTGGTTTTGATTTAATGGGTTGATTTTCTCTTCATACAGTGAATACACTTTTCCTGATATAAAAAGAAATATGGGATTTGACTGTTGCAAGTGGTTTGTGTTATTTGGGGCAAAGGATTAGGAGTAAACATTTAAATATTTTTTCCTAAGTGAAATTATTGAAAAGGTGATGCAGAACAACTTGACAATTGAAATGTTGTTCACATCCAAATATATTTGACCTTGTCCTTGAAAAAGAAATGCAGCCTAGCAGCTATTGAATCTCTCTGTTCAGTGTGTTAAAGAAGATGATTATACCTTCAAGACAGACCTGAAAAGGAGGTGAATATTTTGCATTTTTGATATTTTCAGGAACAAATAATTTATTCGGGAAATTGTGTCTTTTTTATGTTGTTTTTGTTTTGTATTGTGAAACAGGCATTGAAGTTGATGTTTTTTTTAAGAATCTTACAGACTGGAAACAGAAATAAAGTTATATTAATAATAGTTATAGGCTTAAAGAATATATTGCATTAGAATCTAGTCAAGTTTGTTCTAGATAAGGAAGATAAAATTGTTCCTGTGTATTTCCTCTTATTTAATTTTTTGTTTGCAGTTACAGTATACAATGTGTTCATTTAATTATGTCTTGTGTTTATGGACTATAAGGAATGTCTGTAATCTGTTTAATAGTGAATGAATGTAAAAATTGTTTGGACTACTTAGAGATATAGGCAGAGCTATTGTCTGTTTTTATAGAATTAGGTGTTCTCATTATCATGAAGTAAGTTGATATGTGGGTTATAACATGTTGTGTAGTTTTACCTTAGAGAGGTGTTGCCCCTAGAAAAGAAGAATTTGTATTGATTGAGACATGTAAGAAGGAGGAGGAAGAAAGTTCAGGACAATGAGTTACATTTATTTGCCATAAAATTTTCTTTCATTTGTCATAAGCCTTTTTAATACTTTTGTATTCATCATTTTATTTTCCATTTCTTGTATCTTTCTATTAAAAGCATATATTTTACTTTTCTTTAGCAACTATGAAGTGTCTTGTATGTTAGTATTTTATAGATTGTTGAATATATTTACTAAATCATATTATATATATATTTATTTTTATATAAATACATATTTATATTTATTAATAACTTAAAATCTCTTTAGTTTTTCTGTAAGAAAAACTTTTTGTAGGAGTAAGTTAATGTTCAGTAATTAATGTTTTAAAATATTACTTCATTTGGAAATGACCTAGTTATGTAATAAACTTTTATTATTTAGTTTAGTATAACTCTAGAAACCTAAGTTACTCCAATCCTAAGAGACTGTTTTAAATTATAATAATAGGTTATTCTATTAAAAATATAATTATTTTTAATAGAGCTTATCTAAAAGTTTTTGTCTCATTTATATATTTGTATATATATATATATATATATAAGGAGTTGCCTTTTTGTTGACAAATGTAGTCTACTTTAAACCAAAGCATAACAAAAGTATTATATAATGTTAATGACTTAAGACATGTCCTAATTAGATTCACAAATAATTATATTTAAATTATATTTATATTTAAATAAACATTATATTTAATATTGAATATTTTTCAGTTCATGTGAAGATAAATTTAGAGCTTATTAACTTCATATTATCCAAAAACAAAGACATATATTGAGACATAGATAATTTTAGATAGATAGGCATTGTTCTCCATTTGAAATTTAAAATATCCTTTTGTTTTATTTATTTATTTTGAGTTCCACCAACTTGTTAATGGCTGGAGCCCTAGATAGAGTGGGCTATGTATCCCAAGGACATGATAAGAGTTAACTTAAGGTTTTTTCTTAGGCCTATTTTTGTTTCTCAGGCAGAACTAGCGCTCCAAAAACGTATTTTAACAAGTTAACCTTTTCTTAACCTCACGTGCAAGAAGAACCGGTTTTGTAATTTCAAAAAAGATTTTATTTTAATCAGTTTTTTCTGGAGTCTAAAGAATTTCATGGCCAGTCAGTGTCAAAAATATCATTTCTCCTTTTTGTAGCTATAGTCTATTATTAATGATATATACATGAGGGAATTGCTGTCACATAGGAAGCAAAGCCTTGGCTACAAAATTTTGACAAATACTAGGACTGTTATGTAGAAGGCAATGGCACCCTGTTCCAGTACTTTTGCCTGGAGAGTCCCAGGGATGGGGGAGCCTGGTGGGCTGACATCTATAGGGTCGCATAGAGTTGGACACGACTGAAGTGACTTAGCAACAGCAGTAGCAGGACTGTTAAGCATACCTTGAGGTAACATAGTCTATTGAAATCTTTTATGAGGCCCGATATGATTAGGATAAGGGAGAAAGAAAGTGAATCTCTCCCGGCCTAAAGGGTGTAAAGGTATATTAAAAAAGCAATCTTGTGAATCAGTAATAATAATGTGCCAATTTTGAGGAATAGTAATAGGTGATGTGATCTCTGGTTGTAATACACCCATAGGTTTCATAGAAGAATAACTTTTCTAAAGTCTGTTAAGAGACACCATTTGTTAGATTTCCTTTTTATAACAAAAATAGGAGAGTTCCAAGAAGAGCAAGATTCCTCAATATGTTTAAATTTTAATTGTGTGTTTATAAGTTCTTTAGTAGCTTGTAATTTTTCTTTTGTAAGGGGCCATTGCTTTGTCCAAATAGGCTCATAATTTTTCTGAGTTATTTTAATAATTGTTTTGTTAGTTAAATGAGTAATGGCCCCTAGGAAAAATGTGGAATGTATATCTGAGTTTGCCATTGCATAAGTAAGTCCCTTCCTATTAGATTAAGGGGTGCATCTATCACATAAGGTCTTAATGTTGTAGGTTGGCCTTTTGGTCTATCATATGGGTAGATTTGAATATTTTGATAAATTTCTTGTACTTGGGTTTGAGAAATTCCTGTAATTTGTCAAGAGACCTCCTGTATAGGTCAGGATTTGGGACATAAGTGTTTGGAAACAATAGTAATATTAGATCCAGTGCCAAGGAGACTAGAAAATCTTTTATCATTAATTTTGATATTTATATTTGGTCGGGCATATTCAAATACCAATGATGTCCATAAGGATTGTTTTTGATCTATATTGCCAAATCTGCCTGTACATACATTATTAGAGGAGTTAATAGAAATGTAAGGCAAAAGAGGTAATTGAGGAATTTTGTCCCCCCTTTTGCATTGCCATAGAATCTGAGCTGACATCATAATTTGAATCTCTCCTTTATAACTTGAATTAATTATTCCAGGGTGAACAGTAATTCCTTTAGAAGCCAAATTAGATCAGCCAAGTAAAAGACTGAAGGTTTGTAGGGGCAGGGGTCCAAAAAGTCCAGTAGGTATTCTAGAAGGGACTGCTTAAGGGTAAAGGAAAAAATCATTTAGGGCTGGTATATTAATGGCAGCACTGCTGGACATTGAGGGTTTGATGGAAAAGATAGAATTTGCCCCTGATTTTTGTTGTAGGGGACCTAGGCGGTCCCCTGTTTGGAGTTTCTTGGAATAGGTTTTCCTTCAATATCAAATTTAACTTTACAGTCTTTGGCCCAATGCATTCCTCTATGGCAGCAAGGGCGAATTCTTGGAGATTTTTTATTAGCCTTCTTAGGGCAGTCCCTTTTTAAATGGTTTTTATCTCCACATGTAAAGCATCCTTCATTTCCCTTTTTAAAGGTAGTAACCATTGTTTGAGCTAGTATTCGCATCTTTTGAGTTTTTGATCCTAGATTGTGACAAGCCTTCAAATAATCAATAATAGTCCTAGTCTCACAAATTGCAGCTATAGCTCTTTGACATTTCTGATTTGCATTCTCATAAGCAAGTGATGTCTCTAGCTGTTTCTTGGTTTCTTTTCCGATTACAGTATGGGAAATAGCAGCTTCTAATCTAGCTAAAAGATTAGCATAACTTTCATTAGGTTCCAACAAAGGAGGGACTTTTGGAGTTGTGACTGTTGGCAGAGGAGGAGCATTTGGAGCAGCGGGGGCAGGGCTAATAAGAAAATTTTGAGATATTTTGCATTTTTCTAATTGGGCCTTTTGTAAAGTTTTATCATTTAATGTATATTTATGTAATAAGTGTTCTGTCTGTTGCTGAATATTGGAAGGGCTAGAATGATGTACTATGAAATGGCAGAATTACAGCTTTAATGATAGCCCATAGGGGCTAGAGATCAATTGGAATATTTTTTTTCCTTGTTTGATGGCTCATTTAACATTTTCTTTGACCTGGAGCCAAATTTCTAAATCAAAACTGCATTTATCAGGGAACTAAGGATATGTTCAACTACTGTTTGAAGGCAAGGCTCTATTCATTGGTGTGAAACCAGAAGTCCCTGAACTTTAAACAAATGGTGAAGTAAAGTAGAAAAATGATGGGGCTTTCCAGCCATTTGACCCATGTCTTAGTACTTACTCACCTCAATAGGTCCCTGAGTCACTCCACCCGATATGCCATGTATACCAGTGTCCCTGTTTCTTGGCACCATTTGTTGTGGTCCTATAATGGACCTGAACCTGGTAGTATGGAGTCGATGATAAGAAAGTAAAAGAGGGAAAGAGGCTGATATTCCCTGGTTTATGCAGAGGACCAGTAAAGCCCATGACACAGGACTTGCATCACTCACGAAGGCACCAGGCACCCTCTCGCGGGGGTCTTAGAAGCCCAGGCAGGAAAGTGAGCATGACGGGTCTTCATGCTCCAGAGAATCAGCCAGAAAAAGAGAGAGAGAGAGGGACAAAAAAAGACCCAGGGACTAAGCTCTGATGGAGCAAAGGTGCTTCAAAGATTTTTCTATGAGTATATATAGGCTGTGGTACAAGAAACTTCTTTCAGGAATGATAGAGATCAGAAAACCAAACGTACAGCAACCGTTACCAAGGGAACAAGGGGTAATGTTAGTCACAAGGTCAGGAGACAATCCATATCTCAAGAAAGGGGAGCAAGACTAAGCAGTTTTGTCCTAAAGAGAATGTTTACTAAAGGAGACCCAAGCCTGCCTCACACAATGACCTCAGTCCCTGGGAGCAGCGTGCTGTTCCGCTTGAAGAGGGACAAAGGACTAATGAGAGATAGCACGTAGGAATCCTCCCGTCAAACATTCCTTGACAGACCCTGATGCCGGGAAAGATTGAAGGTGGGAGGAGAAGGTAACGACAGAGGATGAGGTGGTTGGATAGAACCACCAACTCAATGGGCATGAGTTTGAGTAAACTCTGGGAGTTGTTGATGGACAGGGAGGCTTGGCATGCTGCAGTCCATGGGGTCATAAAAAGTCAGATACTACTGAGTGACAGAACTGAACTTAACTGATGAGGTCAGTATTACTCTACTATCAAAGACAGACAAAGATAACATAAGGAAAGAAATATACACACTATTTTCCCTTAAGAACATAGATGTAAAAATCTTTAACAAAATACTAGCAAACCAAACTAATTAGCATATTAAAAGGATTACAGATGATGATCAATTGAGATTTGTCTTAGGAACACATGCTGGTTTAACTTAAGAAAACCAATCAGTATTATATACCACATCAATAAAATCAAGGAAGAAAAAAATACATGACATTTCAATTGTTATCCAAAGAATATTTTCAAACCACCACCCTTTTTATGATAAAAACAATTGTTAGCATATGAAGATAATGGAACTTCCTGAACATAATAAAAGACATTTATGAAAAATTTACAGGTAACATTGTGCTCACTGGTAAAAGATGCAAAAGAGATTTCCTTCCACTAAGAGAAGGAACAAGATAAGAATGATCATTTTTAGCACTTCTCTTCAACATGGTACTGGAAATCCTAGCTAGAGCAATTAGGCAAGAAAGGAAAATGGAAAGGACAGAGTAAAACTATCTTTATTCATAGAAGGCATACTCCTACACATAGAAAATCCCAAAGAACACACACACACTACTAGACATCATAAATTATGCAATTACAAGCTACAAGATCAACACATAAAAATCCATTCAATTTCTATAAACTTGCAGTGAACTTTTCAAAAAGGAAATTAAGAAAACAATTCTACTTACAGTAGTATTCAAAAGAATTAATACCTGGAAATAAATTTAACCAAAGAGGCCAAAGCCATATTCATTGAAAATTACAGAACGTTGTTGAAATAAATCAAAGAAGAACTAAATAAATGAGGGGGGGTGGCATCCCATATCATAAATTAGAAAACTGGATATTGTTAAGATATCAGTACTACCAAATATAATATTCAGATTCAATGCAACCTCCATCAAAATTTCATTCACCATTTTAGCAGAAATAAAAAAAAAAAAAAAAAGAAAACTATCCTCAAACTCATATGGAGTTGCAAGATCCCTAAATAGCCAAAGCAATTTTACAAAAGAAAAAAAAAATTGGAGGACTTATACTTTCTGATTCCAAAACTTACTATAAAGACAAAATAATCAAGATTGTAGTACAGGTGTAAGGATAGAGGTATAGATCAATAGAACAGAAATGAGGGTCCAGAAATAAAACCATACATCTCTGGTCAATTGTTTCTTGTCAAAGGTGCTAAGACCATTCAATGAGGAAAGAATGGTCTCTTCAACAAATAGTGCTAAGGACAAATGCATACTAATGTACAAAAGAATGAATTTGGACACTTATCTCAAAAATTACAAAATTTATACAGAATTATATAAAAATTAACTCACAGTAAATCAATGACATAAATATCAGACTAAAATTACAATACTCTTAGAAGATAATATAAGAGTAAATCTTTATGACCTTGGATTTGTTAGTGGCTTCTTAGATATAACACCAGAACTATGAGAAATAGAGAAAGATTTGATTTCATTAAAATTAAACACATTTATGCATGAAATCGCATTCATAGAAAAGTAAAAAGACAATCTGTAAAATTTGGAAAATATTTCCAAATCATATATATGATAAGAATCTAGTAACCAAAAATATATAAAAGATAATTATAACTCAGCATCAATAAAAGACAAACAACTCATTTTAAAAATGGAAAAAGTGCTAGAATAGAATTTTCTTCAAAAAAAATATACAAATGGGCAATAAGAACATGGAAAGATAAGCAAAATCATTAATCATTAGGAAATGTAAATCCAAACCACTGTGAGATACCTCTTCAAATCTACAAGGATGGCTGAACATTTTTTCTTAATTAAGAAAAATCAAAAACACTAGTGAGAAAGCAGAACTCTTGTATAATGCTTGTGGGAACATAAAATTGTTCATATGTTGTGGGAAACATTTTGTCAGTTCCAAAAACAGATAAACATAGAACTACTGTATAACCCAAAGATTCCACTACCAACTATATGCCCCAAATTATTGAAAACAGGTACTCAAACATATTGGCTTCCCAGGTGGTGCTAGTGGTAAAGGACCCGCCTACCAATGCAGGAGACATGAGATCAGGGTTCAATCCCTGGATCAGGAAGGTCTCCCAGGGCAGGAAACAGTATACCACTTCAGTATTCTTCCTGGAGAATCCCGTGGACAGGGAAGCCTGGCAGGCTGCAGTCTATGGGGCTGCAAAGAGTCAGACATGACTGAGGCAACTTAGTTAGCATGCACATGCTCAAACAAATACCTGGACACAAATATTCTTAGTAGTACTACTCACAAGAGCAAAATAGTGACGACAACATTTTCATCAACAGATGAATGGATAAGCAAATTGTAGCATATGGATACATGGAATAATATTTAATCCTAAAGAGCAATGAATTACTGACACATGCTACAATGTGGACAAACTTCAACAACATTATGCTAATTTAAAGAAACCAGACACAGAAGTATACACATTGAGTGATTCCTTTTACATGGAAATAGCCAGAGGAGGTAAATTTATAGAAAGAAAACAGATAGGAAGCTGCCAGGGACTTGGGGGAGAGGAGAATGAAAGTAACTAATTATGGGGTTTTATTTTAGGATAGTGATTATTGAATTAGGTAAAGTTGTTACATAACATTGTGAGTATATTAAATGCCACTGAATTGTTCACTTTAAGATAGTTACGTTTATGTTACACGAATTTTGCCTCAATAAAATATGAAATACAGTTATCAAATATAGTCACTTATGATGGAGTATCTCTGGGATAGTATTTATTTATTTATTTATTTATTTTTCTGGGATAGTATTTAAAGGACTGGAATCAACATTTGGCTCTCAGGGTCAAATTACTGTGAGTAAGAGGAGGAAGGGAGGTATATGGATACTGTACGTCCTTTGTACTGATTGAATTCTTTACTGCATTTCTATGTTATATTTATAATAAAACATTAACTTTTTTTTTTCTGAATAAGATCAAAGTACTCTAAAAGTCATAGTAACAACATTTGTTAATAAACTTTGTCTTGGATAAAGGAAACGAGGGTAAAAAAGCAAAAGACTTATTGCAGTTAAATAGGGCCATATCCTAAACATGCAAAACAAACAAAATAATAATAATTTTATCATTGTTAAAAATTGGAGTAAATAGTTCATATGAGGGGTGTCCACTAGAATCAGGATATAGCAGTTGTATTTACAAAGTGAACTGTCTTTAAATTCCTCTTATAGTCTAATCTTGAAGTTTCATAGAAGTGCAGTGGTATCTAGTATTGCAAGGTGATCTAGTGCTAAAAAACATATGTATGATAAAATTTGCCATCAACATAGTATTCATAGTTCACCACTGAAATGTATCTCTTAGGGGAACTCTTGGTGGGACTGCCTCCTTTTGTAAAGCAAAGATTATTTTATAATGGGTCCCCTGACTCATGGACATAATTAGAGTGTAGAGCTTCTCTTCAAAAAGAGTTCACTAATTTTCTATGATTAAAACTTAAAAAAACAAAAAAAACTATGTGTATATTTCTACTGTGCAGTATCAGAAACTTTTCCTGTCTCCAAAACAACTATCTAACACATAAACTTCAGCACACACCCAGAGTAATGATAAATTGTTTAACTTCACTCTTTGGTGAGAAAAGGCTGTGTTGGATTTGAACAAATTAAACAGGCTTAAATTAAATAGAAGAAAAACTACCAATAAAAGAGATTGTGAATGAGCAAGAGCTTTTAGAACTAGATGAAGAAAAAAACAAGAAGCAATTGATTCTTTCAAAAGAACTCATTTTCAACTTGGATAAAATCCATCTAAAGATTTTTTGCCCTAAAATTAATAATATAAAAATCCCAGGCTGTGATAGCTCTAATTCAGAGCTATTTTGTTTTTGCTAAATGGAATGTGACAGGGATCTAAAAGAGTGCTATACTACAGAAAATAATTAGTTGAGAACTAACTTGATAATTTTACCACTGAGAAGAGTGAACTGAAATCTGCCTTTACTTCAATTATGTGTAAAGAAGAAGTATAATTACCTGCATAGATAATAATCAAGAAAACTGAAAATACATTTCTCTGTTTTCTGGTAGATAGTGAACTAGTTTGTTTAATCTGCTCACCCCTTGTACAGTAAAGACAACAAATTAGTTACTGCAGTGCTATCAAAATCTCACCCCCCAGTAAAATTGTTAGGAAAAACTACATTTTTTTCTCATGTAATAATATACTTTTCTCTGTTGGTATTCAGCTTAACCATGCAAATTTACAAAATTTCTTTATGGCAGTTTTCCCCGGGATATTAAGATAACTGCACCATGTCAAAGCCACAAATTACTGAAGGCTTCAATCTAGGTACTAAAACTACCATGTATGTTTTCTTTTTTTTTTTCCTTCCTGATTTAAATGCATAGGCTGTTGCCTTTTAATGTTGAAGGAATAAGACTTCTCTGGATTTTAGATATCAGTATCTATCATAGACATTTGGGCTGTGCCTAGACACTCAATGTCAATATTACATTCACAGAAATTTGGGTCGACCCAATCAATTGCAGCGCTTATATACAGCAGTAGAGTTGGCAAGCTCCCAGGGCTCTCAGCTGTTCCTATCACAGGCTGGTCTGTTGAACTGCAAGTTAAGGCCAAGTTGCTGAGCCACAGATACTTCAGGCTGAAAAATCCCGCACTGCTTTGTGAAACAACTGAAAATCTGGATATTCAAATGAGGCAGGGAAAATATATGCAAGTGAAACTGCAGGAGTCCTCTCTGAGAGTTGAATATTACAATTGCTAAGCCACTGGCACAAATTTTACCACCTTTATCTCAAGTGCTAGGATGGGTGACTGTATTCAATAATTTCATATTTCATCCGCAAGCTTGTTCTTTAACTCAGGGCATCCAAGAGCATGATAGTCTATTTGGGCAATAAACAAGCCAAAGAACAGACTTCTTTGCTTCCTGCCACAGTAAACATTTTTGGATGTACTAAAATCATCCTGTTTTCATTTAATGTCTTTCATTCATGTCCCTAATCCCTCTAGGTTATGAGAGGTGACAAGTCCAAAGTTTCAGCAGAACTAGTTTGAGATGGTGTGCTGTCTTGTATTATATCATTCTTCACAGTGCCTCATGATTTGCCTTGTATGACAAGTACTATACAAAATAAAGCTGTATTACATGATGAAAATACCTGACTTAAAGTCACTGACTGAAATGGATTGGCATTTAATACTCCATCAGGTTTTCATAGCAATTAGGTAAATTGACAGGTTAATCTGCCTGCCAAATAGGACCAGAGAGATTGTCAAAAGGAAAAATAGAAACTCTCCAAATCTTTTCAGGGTAAGGAAAGAGCTTTTCAATCTTGATACAATCTCCTATCTATGGCATTTAAAAGAAAGTATGCAAAGAGAAAAAAGGGAGATTGTTAGAACAATGGCATAAGAAAACAAAACCAACCAGGAGGGTCATGCAGGTGACTAGAATCAGTAAAAACAACAGTGGATAATCTGCTCTGACTGAATGTGTTATAGCCACCTACAATCTTAGGAGAGATGATGGGAAGGATTACTGCTTTAATCATGGAAACCTGGAGTTTCTTACTACCCCTTGGAGAAAGGGGAAGTATTTATTGCCACACCAGGCAAATTTAAGCAAAAAGGGGAGATGAAAAGAAAGACTCAGGAAACTAAAATTATGTATCATTTCTCCCTATGGGTGGCAAAAAAAAAAATACCAGGGATATTAATAAGGAAAGAATTACAGAAGTTTCAGGAAACTAGGAACTTACCAAAGTAGCAAATGAATATTCAAAAAGGCCACTCAGTCAGATAGAAGTTTTTAGATTCATGCTGGAAGCAAAGGTATTTTAGGACAAAGCAGGCCAAGATGAAACCAACTCTCTAGATATGTAAAAAAGGATCATATATTTCTCAAAATTCCAGGCAGAATTAATTATTTGAAAAAAAAAAAAAAGTGGCTAGAGAGGATTGTCAGTACAGAGAGTGAATAGAAGCACTCAACACTTTTTATAGTTTTATTCTGATCCAGAGAACTGTGTTACAATAGTAGCTGGTGGTCTCAAGAAAATAAGAAGGAGGAACAAACCTAAATGTTAACACAAAACTCTTTTATTTGGCAGGTTATGTTAAAATGTTGCAAATGCCAAGACGGCAAAGCATATTATAGCAGTGTGACTAAGGTTCAAGTTCATATGCCTTCCTATGTAGCCATTTGTTTAACATTCCTGTTGCTTATACTTTCCCCTTCTTTATTCTGAGTCTTGTTCCCCAATATATAATATTAATCACTATCTCATTTTAAATTGATATTCTAAAAATAGAGATAGATGAATAGTTCAGTGAACTAACTGGAGAAAAGCCAATGATACCTAATGAAAAAGCAGGTTTAGAATTTCATATATAAACCAGATTGAAAATAAAGCCAAGTATGCCTGCTAGATTCTAGACCAGTCCGTGTTTAAAATGAAATGTGACAGTTAACTTATAGGATGATATCATAAATGATTCCAAACCTAAATACATGACAAAATATTAATATAAAGAACTATATTCAAATCACTCCTGCAAAATCAGGGTGTCAAAAACATGACTAATTATAAGGAAGCATGAAATTAACAGAGACATTAATTTTACATTTGAAGAGCCAAGGAAACTTTTCTTTTGCAACTGGATTTCTGTCAACAGCAAGGTGAAGAAACATATGTCTCTATCATGTGTGTTATAAGGAAAAATAAAAATGGTGCAAAATTTATATAAAAAGCTAAGCATTATTCACAAAAATATTACTGATAAAGAAAGTTAATTAAAAAAAATTTAAAAAAAATTTAAAAAAAAAGAAAGTTAATTAATGATATTAATAAGTTACTTATACTACAGATTGCTTTTTAACAAATGGAATTAGTGAGAGAAGGGAAAACATGATTTCTGCACCTTATAAATTTTTCCATTTTTAATAATTTGTTTTGTTTTTTGAACATTTTATTTTATATTGGAGTACAGATGATTAACAATTTGTTAGTTTCAGGTGTAGAGCAAATTGATTCAGTTTTATGTATACACACACACACACACACACACACACATGTATTTATTCTTTTTTAAATACTTTTCCCAATTAAGTTGTTACATAACATTGAGCTATATTCCCTGGCTATATAGTAAATCTTGTGCTATACAGTAGGTCCTTATCCATTTTAAGTATAGCAGTGTGTACATGTCAATCATAAACTCCCTAACTATCCCTCTGCCCTACCCTTGACCCCAGTAACCATAAGGTGCTCTCTAGGTCTATGAATCTGTTTCTCTTTTGTAAATAAATTCATCTGTATCATATTTTTAAGATTCCATGTACAAGAGATATCATATGATGTCTCTATATTTATTTTAAAATATAAAACAGTTCTTTATTGAGGGAACTATAATTTAGGGTTAGTTAGGTCTCTCCCATGTGCAAATTTTGTTTTAGCTTTATCGAGATATAATTGATATATAACACTTATAAGTTTAAGGTGCACAACCTTTTGATTTAATACACATATATTGCAAATGATTACCACCACAGTATCAGCGAATACCTCCATCATGGTGCATAATTACCATTGAATTATTTTGTGTGTGGTGAGAACATTTATGATCTACTCTCTTATACACTTGTTTTTTTAATTTTGAAATAATCCCCAAATTACCAAAACTGTATCAAGGATAGTACAGAGAACTAGATTTTCCAAATTAAAGTTTTTGCTTCATGTATACCCTCTCTTCCTCCTTCCATTATCTATCTAACATCTATCAATCATCTTTCTTCTGCATCCACAGCCAGTTCAGTTGCTCAGTCATGTCTGACTCTTTGAGACCCCCATGGACTGCAGCATGCCAGGCCTCCCTATCCATCACCAACTCCCGAAGTTTACTCAAACTCATGCCCATTGAGTCGGTGATGCCATCCAGCTATCTCATCCTCTGTCATCCCCTTCTCCTGCCTTCAATCTTTCTCAACATCAGGGTCTTTTCCAATGAGTCAGTTCTTCACATCAGGTGGCCAAAGTATTGGAGCTTCAGCTCAGCATCAGTCCTTCCAATGAATATTCAGGATTAATTTCCTTTAGGATTGACAGGCTTGATCTCCTTGCAGTCCACGGGACTCTCAAAAGTCTTCCCCAACACCACAACTCAAAAGCATCAATTCTTCGGCACTCAGCTGTCTTTATGGTGTAACTCTCACATCCATACATGACTACTGGAAAAACCATAGATTTGACTAGACAGACCTTTATTGGCAAAGTAATGTCTCTGCCTTTTAATATGCTGTCTAATTTCGTCATAACTTTTCTTCCAAGGACCAAGTTTCTTTTAATTTCATGGCTGTAGTCACCATCTGCAGTGATTTTGAAGCCCAAGAAAACAAAGTCTTTCACTGTTTCCATTCTTCCCCATCTATTTACCATGAAGTGATGGGACCGGATGCCATGATCTTAGTTTTTTGAATGTTGGCAGACTAATACATAATTCTCAGTCTTTATTGTCTCAGTTTGTCATGGTTTGAGGCATGCAATAACAATCTGTGATTTATTGATGACGCTAATCTTGGTCACCAGGTCAAGGTGTTGTCAGGTTTCTCCATTTTATAGTTACTAGCTTTTACCTTGTAACTAATAATGTATCTTTGTAATGACGCTTTGAATTCATGCCATTACATTGTTCCTCATCAATCTCTCACCTCCCCTCCACAGATTTCACAACCACTGATAATTCTTGCCTGAATCAATCTTTATAATGGTGACTATGTGATGGTGATCCATGCCTTCCAGCACTACAACTTTCTTCACATTTATTAGTAAGTCTTCTTTTCTAAGAAAGTACTTAATCACACTTCATAACATGTATTTATTGATCATCTACCTCTTTATGATCACCATGAACTCATGGATTCCTCTTTTTAAAAAAGTCAATAGGTTACATTACATCACCCTTCTTCTTTATTTTGATGCTCCAATTGTCCTAAACTTCACCACTGTGAACCCCCTCAAGCTATATTTTGTATATGCCTACATTATTATTTGAATATTTTCTTTATTTTCTAGCGTAAGATGTTCCAGACTCATCTTGTGCTTTACCTACCTTATCCAAGCATCAGACATTTCTTCAAAGAGCTGCATTTCTATTAGTAAGGACTTATATTCGGAAAACAAGATCTGTGTGCTATGTGGCATATCATTACTTTTAGGTCCTTTCAGGAGACAGAGCAAGGGAGTTATAAGTTTATACTGATATCTTCAACTTCAGTCTACCCACACAGTTCTTGACTTTCTCTATTCTATAATTATATATCCTTTCTTCCATAGTAAAGACTCAAACTCCCCCTCCATAATAAAATACACATTTACATATTTGCTAAAGCCTATAATATACTTTTAAACAACCCTTTCAGAATGTCAGTCTAAGATTTGTCTATCTAATCTATCATCTATCTATCTGTCAGAAGGTTTTCAAGAGTTATCCAAAATTCCATTTGAAGTTCTTTTATCCTCTTCAATTGAAAACCCAAGGCGAAACACCCCAAGACACATATTAATCAAATTAACAAAGATCAAACACAAAGAACAAATATTAAAAGCAGCAAGGGAAAAACAACAAATAACACACAAAGGGATTCCCATAAGGATAACAGCAGATCTATCAATAGAAACCCTCCAGGCCAGAAGGGAATGGCAGGACATACTTAAAGCAATGAAAGAGAATAACCTACAACCTAGATTACTGTACCCAGCAAGGATCTCATTCAGATATGAAGGAGAATTCAAAAGCTTTACAGATAAGCAAAAGCTGAGAGAATTCAGCACCACCAAACCAGCTCTTCAACAAATGCTAAAGGATCTTCTCTAGACAGGAAATGCAGAAAGGTTGTATAAACGTGAACCCAAAACAACAAAGTAAATGGCAACGGGACCACACCTATCATTAATTACCCTAAATGTAAATGGGTTGAATGCCCCAACCAAAAGACAAAGATTGGCTGAATGGATACAAAAACAAGACCCCTATATATGCTGTCTACAAGAGACCCACCTCAAAACAAGAGACACATACAGACTAAAAGTGAAGGGCTGGAAAAAAATATTTCATGCAAACGGAGACCAAAAGAAAGCAGGAGTCGCAATACTCATATCAGATAAAATAGACTTTAAAATAAAGGCTGTGAAAAGAGACAAAGAAGGACACTACATAATGATCAAAGGATCAATAAAAAAAGAAGATATAACAATTATAAATATATATGCACCCAACATAGGAGCACTGCAATATGTACGGCAAACGCTAACGAGTATGAAAGAGGAAATTAATAGTAACACAATAATAGTGGGAGACTTTAATACCCCACTCACAACTATGGATAGATCAACTAAACAGAAAATTAACAAGGAAACACAAACCTTAAATGACACAATGGACCAGCTAGACCTAATTGATATCTATAGGACATTTCACCCCAAAACAATCAACTTCACCTTTTTCTCAAGTGCACACGGAACATTCTCCAGAATAGATCACATCCTGGGCCATAAATCTGGTCTTGGAAAATTCAAAAAAATTGAAATCATTCCACTCATCTTTTCTGACCACAGTGCAGTAAGATTAGATCTCAATTACAGGGAAAAAATTGTTAAAACTTCAAACATATGGAGGCTAAATAACATGCTTCTGAATAACCAACAAATCATAGAAGAAACCAAAAAAGAAATCAAAATATGTATAGAAATGAATGAAAATGAAAACACAACAATCCAAAACCTATGGGACACTGTAAAAGCAGTGCTAAGGGGAAGGTTCATAGCATTACAGGCTTACATCAAGAAACAGGAAAAAAACCAATTAAATAACCTAACTCTATGCCTAAAGCAATTAGAGAAGGAAGAAATGAAGAACCCCAGAATTAGCAGAAGGAAAGAAATCTTAAAAATCAGGGCAGAAATAAATGCAAAAGAAACTAAAGAGACCATAGCAAAAATCAACAAAGCTAAAAGCTGTTTTTTTGAAAAAATAAACAAAATTGACAAACCATTAGCAAGACTCATTAAGAAACAAAGAGAGAAAAACCAAATTAACAAAATTAGAAATGAAAATGGAGAGATCACAACAGAAAACACTGAAATACAAAGGATCATAAGAGACTACTACCAGCAGCTCTATGCCAATAAATTGGACAACTTGGATGAAATGGACAAATTCTTAGAAAAGTATAACTTTCCAAAACTGAACCAGGAAAAAATAGAAGATCTTAACAGACCCATCACAAGCAAGGAAATCGAAACTGTCATCAAAAATCTTCCCGCAAACAAAAGCCCAGGACCAGATGGCTTCACAGCTGAATTCTACCAAAAATTTAGAGAAGAGCTAACACCTATCTTACTCAAACTCTTCCAGAAAATTGCAGAAGAAGGTAAGCTTCCAAACTCATTCTATGAGGCCACCATCACCCTAATTCCAAAACCAGACAAAGATGCCACAAAAAAGGAAAACTACAGGCCAATATCACTGATGAACATAGATGCAAAAATCCTTAACAAAATTCTAGCAAACAGAATCCAACAACATATTAAAAAAAATCATACACCATGACCAAGTGGGCTTTATCCCAGGAATGCAAGGATTCTTTAATATCTGCAAATCAATCAATGTAATACACCACATTAACAAATTGAAAGATAAAAACCATTTGATTATCTCAATAGATGCAGAGAAAGCCTTTGACAAAATTCAACACTCATTTATGATTAAAACTCTCCAAAAAGCAGGAATAGAAGGAACATACCTCAACATAATAAAAACTATATATGACAAACCCACAGCAAGCATCACCCTCAATGGTGAAAAATTGAAGGCATTTCCCCTGAAATCAGGAACAAGACAAGGGTGCCCACTCTCACCACTACTATTCAACATAGTGTTGGAAGTTCTGGCCACAGCAATCAGAGCAGAAAAAGAAGTAAAAGGAATCCAGATAGGAAAAGAAGAAGTAAAACTCTCACTGTTTGCAGATGACATGATCCTCTACATAGAAAACCCTAAAGACACTACCAGAAAATTACTAGAGCTAATCAATGAATATAGTAAAGTTGCAGGATATAAAATTAACACACAGAAATCCCTTGCATTCCTATATACTAACAATGAAAAAACAGACAGAGAAATTAAGGAAACAATACCATTCACCATTGCAACAAAAAGAATAAAATACTTAGGAGTATATCTACCTAAAGAAACAAAGGACCTATACATAGAAAACTATAAAACACTGATGAAAGAAATCAAAGAGGACACAAACAGATGGAGAAACATACCGTGTTCATGGATTGGAAGAATTAATATTGTCAAAATGGCTATTCTACCCAAAGCAGTCTATAGATTCAATGCAATCCCTATCAAGCTACCAACGGTATTTTTCACAGAACTAGAACAAATAATTTCACAATTTGTATGGAGATACAAAAAACCTCGAATAGCCAAAGTAAACTTGAGAAAGAAGAATGGAGCTGGAGGAATCAACCTGCCTGACTTCAGACTCTACTACAAAGCCACAGTCATCAAGACAGTATGGTACTGGCACAAAGACAGAAATATAGATCAATGGAACAGAATAGAAAGCCCAGAGATAAATCCACGAACCTATGGACACCTTATCTTTGACAAAGGAGGCAAGGATATATAATGGAAAAAAGACAACCTCTTTAACAAGTGGTGTTGGGAAAACTGGTCAACCACTTGTAAAAGAATGAAACTAGAACACTTTCTAACACCATACACAAAAATAAACTCAAAATGGATTAAAGATCTAAATGTAAGACGAGAAACTATAAAACTCCTAGAGGAGAACATAGGCAAAACACTCTCCGACATAAATCACGGCAAGATCCTCTATGACCCACCTCCCAGAATATTGGAAATAAAAGCAAAACTAAACAAATGGGACCTAATGAAACTTAAAAGCTTTTGCACTACAAAGGAAACTATAAGTAAGGTGAAAAGACAGCCCTCAGATTGGGAGAAAATAATAGCAAATGAAGAAACAGACAAAGGATTAATCTCAAAAATATACAAGCAACTCCTGAAGCTCAATTCCAGAAAAATAAATGACCCAATCAAAAAATGGGCCAAAGAACTAAACAGACATTTCTCCAAAGAAGACATACAGATGGCTAACAAACACATGAAAAGATGCTCAACATCACTCATTATTAGAGAAATGCAAATCAAAACCACAATGAGGTACCATTACACGCCAGTCAGGATGGCTGCTATCCAAAAGTCTACAAGCAATAAATGCTGGAGAAGGTGTGGAGAAAAGGGAACCCTATTACACTGTTGGTGGGAATGCAAACTAGTACAGCCACTATGGAAAGCAGTGTGGAGATTTCTTAAGAAACTGGAAATAGAACTGCCATATGACCCAGCAATCCCACTTCTGGGCATACACACTGAGGAAACCAGATCTGAAAGAGACACGTGCACCCCAATGTTCATCGCAGCACTGTTTATAATAGCCAGGACATGGAAGCAACCTAGATGCCCATCAGCAGATGAATGGATAAGGAAGCTGTGGTACATATACACCATGGAATATTACTCAGCCATTAAAAAGAATTCATTTGAACCAGTCCTAATGAGATGGATGAAGCTGGAGCCCATTATACAGAGTGAAGTAAGCCAGAAAGATAAAGAACATTACAGCATACTGACACATGTATATGGAATTTAGAAAGGTGATAACGATAACCCTATATGCAGAACAGAAAAAGAGACACAGAAATACAGAACAGACTTTTGAACTTTGTGGGAGAATGTGAGGGTGGGATATTTCAAAAGAACAGCATGTATGCTATCTATGGTGAAACAGATCACCAGCCCAGGTGGGATGCATGAGACAAGTGCTCCGGCCTGGTGCACTGGGAAGACCCAGAGGAATCGGGTGGAGAGGGAGGTGGTAGGGGGGATCGGGATTGGGAATACATGTAAATCCATGGCTGATTCATATCAATGTATGACAAAACCCACTGGAAAAAAAAAATAAAAATAATAATAATAAAAAAAAGAAGAAAGTATACAATCAAAGTACTGTTGCAAGTGTTAGTTTTTTCCCCTTGTTTGAAATGCAACTGTGTATACTCGTTTCTACTTGCATTAGTTTTAGGGAGTTTTTACACCATTCTAGCTTATTTAATTTAATTATTTGTACAAATAGATCATCACAATTATTACTTCCTCCCCACTCTTTCCATACTGTCTAACCTCCACATACATGACTAGTAGGTAACTGATTTAACAGATTCTGACTTAGCCATCTGTTACCTTTTGAAGATATATGCATGCTTTCAATTTCACCTTTTTTTCCTATAAAAGTAGCATGTTATACACAAAGAAACTTTTAGCTTACTCTTTTATAAATTTTCTGTAAGCTATATTAATGATGATAATCAGCATGACATAATTTTTAGATTTATCTGTGGTACTTATTATAAGATGAGATTAAGCATATTGTTTAACCATTCATATTGGTACCCATGATAATGTCAAAGGGAAGTGGAAAAGTTAGATCTAGGCAACATTTGTCCTTTCCTATTTAGATGTTTTTATTCTTGTTCTGTTGTAATCATAGATAAGCTAAAGGCATTACCTTAAGTGATCAGATATTTTCATGGTTATAGTAGATTTACTAGATACTCTGTTACTATAATAAAATCATACACTATACTTCACCACAGCTATATAGAAAACTTATATCTATATTGTCAATTGATATGCATAGACAGGAGACCATCTGAAGGTTATAGTAGAGAACTGGAATTGAAATTTCAGAATCTTATTTTAGAGCCAAAGGAATCCTGAATTATCTTTGCAGTGGTTCTTAGTATTTTCAAAGTAATAGACAACTTAAAAGATCTCTTTAATTTATTGTCACACCCATAAAAATGGTACATATACCATACAAAAATTAGCTCTATGGGTGTCCTTTATTATTTTTTAAAATTTTTATTGGAGCATAGTTGGCTTACAATGGGTTTATAATGTTGTGTAAGTTTCTGCTGTACAATAAAGTGAATCAGTTATATGTAAACATATATTCGCTCTTTTTCAGATTTCTTTCCTATTTAGGTCACCACAAAGTACTGAATACAGTTCTTTTTGCTATATAGTAGGTTCTCATTAGTTATCTATTTTATATATTGTAGTGCATGTTTCAATCCCAATCTCCCAATTCATCCCACCACCATCCCTCTACTAATTTGTGTGTGTTTCTTTAGAAGTTGTTGTGTTTAAGTCTGCTTGAGGAATCCCTGAATGCCAGGAAGCAGGCAAGAATGAGTTTGTTCCTAGACTGCCTCAAGGGGATTGACACAGTAGAGCACTTTCTTTTTATGAAATGATCTTTTTTTCAAGTCTCTGTCTGTAGCTCTCTAATTGAAACTTGGGAAGTGGTTCTAACCAAGATTCAGCTTGGGAGAATGCCAATTTGAAGTTATATGTAGAGAGATTAGTAAGTATTTTTAAAAAGGAGTTTGTGTGTGTGTGTGTGTGTGTGTGTCTGTTTGTAATACTTAGGAAAAAGGAAATATTGAGAATCTAAATTCAAAAAGTGCTCATCTTTGCAAACCCAGCATCATATCTTTCACAGCTTATAATCCTTAAATTGCTTTCAGTTATATTAGAGCAAAGTTTAATTCTTAGGATAGCATGCAGTGCCCTGCTCCAATATACTGCTTTCTGAAGATTTGTCTCCTGCTACTATCTTACAAACATGCCATACTTAAAGTCATACTGAAATTCTTAAGTTATTTAAATACAATATGGCCTCAATGCCCCCAAATCATTATAAATGCTTTTCTTAGAACACAATTTCTTTCTTATTTATGTCTCCAAGTCTAACACTTTCTTTAGGTGTCAATTAATATGTTATTACAACCAGGAAAATTTCCCTGAGTTTTAGTTTCCATGCTTGTAAAATTGAAGTTAATAGGGTCTATCCAAAATAGATGCCCTTAGTAGATATGCAATAGAAGTTAACTTATCTTCCCTCCATTCTCTTCTCTCTTTCTAGATTGTAGATTCCTGTAGGGCAAAAATCAGCTTTTTTTTTTATCTCTCTATCCACAAGGTCTTATACATAGTATATTCTCAATAAATATTTACTCAGTTAAATTGTGCAAAGACATACTTAATACTCATTAATCATAAATTATGTTATAGTAAACTTGGTACACATGTGATGGTACTCCCTGGACACCAACTAGAACAGCTTAAATGAATTTAATTAAAATACATTGAAATGTGAGATATGAAGATTCTTCTTCTGCAGAGGTATTACAAAATACTCATTCAGTTCTGGAAAAGAAAGACTTCAAGGAAGAGGTGAACAAGGAAGACAGGTAATTATATCTTTCTCAGGATTATGACAAAAAACAACTGTCCAAAAACACAAAAATAAATTGTTCCAACAAATGTCTTTAAAGCAATATTTGAAAGTAATGTCCTATTTTTAGAACATTCTTCTTGTTAAACAATTTTAACTTTTAATTTTATAATATTTTCAGATTTTAAGAATTTGCAAAACAGTACAAGGGTCCTTGTACACTCTCCACCAAGCTTTCCCAGATTTTACCATCTTATAGAATCATAATGCAGCTATCAAAATCAAGATATTAATGCTGATACAATACTTTTAATTAACCTATAGACCTCATTTAAATATCACCAATTGAGGCACTAATGTCCTTTTGATTTTCCAGGATCCAATTCAGAATTTCATATTGCATTTAATTCTCATGTGTTTTTAGTATTCTCCAATATAGGACAATTTCTCAATCTCATTTTGTGTTTCATGACTATATTACTTTGCTAGGTTCTTCCATAAAAAAGTACAAGATTGGTTGGGTTGTATAAGAGAAACATTTTCTCATAGTTCTAGAGCCTAGAAGTCTGAAATCAAGGTGTTGGCAGGGTTGTTTTCTTTTGGGCTATCTCTCCTATGCTTGTAGATGACCATCCTCCTCCACTGTCATCACATAGTCTTCCCTCTGTGCGCTGTGTCCTAATCTCTTATTTTAAGAACATCAATCAATACTAAATTAAAGTCCCCTCATAAAATTTGATTTTCCCTTAATTACCTTTGTAAAGGTCTTATCTCAAAACACAGTCACATTCTAAGGTACTGGGGGATTAAGACTTCAACAATGAACTTTGTGGGGGAGTGGGGGTAGTCACAATTCAGCCCATAACAATGACTTTGACATTTTTGAAGAATACTGAGTCGCTATCTTATAAAAGGTTCTTTAATTTCTGTTTGTCTGGTGTTGCCTTATGCTTATAGTTAGGTTGCTTGTTTTGACAGTAATATTGAGGCAGGAGGCAGATGGTTCCCCCCAGGGTACAGCAATTGAAGATTCATTCTCAACTGAAACTCCAAGACAAGAATAGCAGGATAATTAAGGGAGGAAGTTGGGTCTTGCCTAGACCTCTCAAAGTCAGATTTCCCTGACCACACATGTGCAGAGAAAGCTCCTTGAAGGTCAAAGGGAAAATGATGTCAAAGGATGTCTTTTTGGTAAATCCATCTTGGCTAAGAGATGCATGAGCACACTTGGCAGGATCCTGAGATGTACCAAATATGGACTGTGAGCAAGGTAAATCAAAATGATTGGCCAAGGGTAAGACTCAGGGACTCTCCCTCTGAGTCTGCCCGTGTGTCTATCCACATGTACTGTACTCTTTTTCCTCCTAATAAACACTTTACTTGTTTCACTGCTTTCCATATTTGTGGAAATTATTTTCTGCAAAGCTGAAGGGCCAGAGCTCTTGCCACTGATCACTGGTCTAGTGCCTAAGATCTGGTGCTTTCACTGCCACAACCCAGCGCCAATCTCTGGCTGGGAATCCAAGTCCTGTTCCAAGCCACTGCAGGCTGAGGTCACCCAAGATCAGTACCCTAGAAGTGGAAAATGCCCTTTTTAGTGCATCATGTCAGAATGTCTATGATATTGATATGTCATGTTATAGTAATTTTAATTTGATTGCTTGGTTAGGACAGTGTATTTCGGGTTTCTTCACTATAAAGTTACTACTTTTCCCTTTAACTGGTAACTATCTTTTATATACATTCCTAGAGTGTGCATATTTTTGTCTACTATTTTCAGCATCCATTGATGATTATTGCCTATGACAATTATCACATACCAAATGATAGTTTCCTGGTCTCATCATTCCTTTTGCATTTAAGAATTAGAATACTATATTAAGAAAATGTTTTATTTTCTTTCCCATTTATTTTTATTCAGTTATTCACATTTATCAATATGGACTGCATAATTTTTTTTAATTTACAAGTTATATTCCATTGCTATGGGCTCGAATATGATTATTCATTTTGTTGCTTTAATGATTTCAATATTGGACATTAGAAGATCCTTCAAGTTGGCTCCTGTGTCCCCTAGATAAATTCCCATTAGTTTTTGGGCATTTCTTTACTTTCTTACATAGCAAAATGTCCTCATTAGTAGTTATAATGACACAATCCTGGAATCAGCCATTTCTCTAAGGATCCCTGTTTCCTTGTAGTGAAGAATTTTATTTAAAATCTAAGACATCTATTACTACTCTCAGAAAAAAAAGGCCCACTCATCCCTGTAACAACTGACATGTAGAGGACTTTGGCAAAATGACCAATTATTTATCAATTCATATTATTCTTTTATTTTTCAGACATTCCCTGTTCATTAGAACAAAATTTTAAATAATATTATATGACCCAATTCCTTTGGACTAGTTTTGTCAAATCATCATTTTTCTTCTTCTAAAACTCCAGAAACATATAAGTCTCTAATCAGCAAAGAATACATGTACCATTCAAAAGTTATTTTTTCCCACAAAAGGGATTGTGTCATCTAAAATAGATTTACAATTGTGTGCATGGTATACAGTTTAAGGATTTTTAAGAAGGAGTAATAATATAGCCTAGCTTGTCTCCTGAATTATTTGGTCACCCGTTGTATTCTCTACATTATTTTTTTTTTCTTCATAAGAACTAATCTCCAATTCCCTTCACAGCTCTTTTTACAAGGCATGTTGAGTTTTGTATTACCACAACAAAAGAAAGCCATGTGAGAGAAAAAAAAGAAGAGAAAATAATATGTTTACAGAGGGGAAAAAAAAAAACCCTCTCCTTTATTGTGGCTATCTGTATGTAATCTTAGTTTGGCAATCACAATATCATCCACTAATTTCTTGATGAATAAAATGTGTCACTCATAAACTCTTCCATAAGTGCCCTGATAATTGTCAGGAATGTATTTGCCAGCTATTCAAATAAAGATAGATTACTTGGATAGCAAAGGCAATCTGGCTTTAAGTACCAGCATCTGACCACTTACTAATATCTCTATCTCCCTGAAATCTCAAAAAGATTAAAGTTTTCCTGAAGTGGAGTCTCAGGTATTCACTTTTGTAGTCTAGCCCAGATTCCAGCCTTTCATTCCCCAGCCCAGGAAATACTCTACAGGAAAGTGTTTTCTGTGTTCATCAGAGCTCAATGGGGATTTTCAGAGATAGATGTTTTTTCAACCAAACATAAACTTTCAATTTTATTTTAAATTTAACCAATCTCCCTTTGGATAAAAGAATAAAAGACATTATTTTTGACAACACTGCAATATGTGGCTCCACACAGGCTCTCAAAGAATTTCTCTAATGTCTTAATTGATGGTATATTTTTTAAGCAGGATGTATTTAAGGAAATCACCATGTTTCTCCTTCATCTAACTGCATAGAATACTGCAGTGTTTTGGACTCTGGTTGTATCAGAAATATAAACTTTACTTTTAAAAGAATGTTGGAAGCTCTTAGAAGCTTCTTAATTGTTCCCACTTTCATTTTCTCTTTTTAAAAAATATAACAGTGTTCCTGCTCTTAGAGGAACTGTTTCACCATTGAGAATGATGTTTGCTGTTGGTCTGTTGTATGTGGCCTTTATTATGCTGAGGTAGGTTCCCTCTGTACTCACTTTATGAAGAGTGTTTATCATAAATGGGTATTGAATTATGTCAAAAGCTTTTTCTGCATCTATTGAGATGATAATATGGTTATTACTCTTTAATTTGTTAATATGACATATCATGTTGATTGATTTGTGTATATGAAAGAATCTTTGCATTCCTGGGATAAATCCCACTTGATCATGGTGTATAATCCATTTAATGTGTTGTTGGATTCTATTTGCTAGTATTTTGTTGAGGATTCTTTCCCCTAAGTTCATCAATGATATTGGTCTGTAATTTTTTTGGTATCCTTTTTTGGTTTTGGTAACAGGGTGTGATGGCCTTTTAGAACAAGTTTGGGAGTGTTCCTCCCTCTGCAATTTTTTGGAAGAGTTTGAGCAGAATAAGTGTTAGTTCTTCTCTAAATCTTTGATTGAATTTACCTGTGAAGCCATCTGGTCCTGGACTTTTGTTTGTTGGAAGATTTTCAATTACAGTTTCAATTTCATTACTTGTGATTAATCTGTTTTTATTTTCTAATTCTTCCTGGTTCAATCTTGAATGGTTGCACTTTTCTAATAATTTGTCCACTTCTACCAAGTTGTCAAGTTTTTGGCATATAGTTGCTCATAGTTGTCTCTTATGATCTCTTATGTCTCTTTGTATCCCTGCCTTGTCTGTTGTAACTTCTCCATTTTCATTTATAATTTTATTGATTAGAATCCTTTCCCTTTTTTTTTCTTAATGACCCTGGCTAATGGTTTATCAGCTTTGTTTATATTCCAAAAGAACCAAATTTAGTTTAAAAAATTAAAAATAGAACTACCATATGATCCAGCAATTCCAGTACTGGGCATTATACCCTGAGGAAACCACAATGCAAAAAGACACATGTTCCCCAATGTTCATTGCATCACTATTTACAATAGCCAGGACATGGAAACAACCTAAATGTCCACTGACAGGTGAAAGGATAAAGAAGATATGTTATATATATATATATATATATATATATATATATATATATATATATATACACAATGGACTATTACTCAGCCATAAAAGGAACAAATTGTGTCATTTGTAGAGATGTGAATGGATGTGATTTGAATGGATACGGAGTGAAGTAAGTCAGAAAGAGAAAAACAAATATGTATATTAAGATATATAAGTGGAATCTAGAAAAATGGTCCAGATGTGTCTATTTGCATGGCAGAAATAGAGATACAGATGTACAGAATGGTCATGGGGACACAGAGAGGGGATGGAAGGCTGTGGCAATTTGAGAGATTAGGATTGACATATATACACTACCATGAGTAAAATAGATAGCTATTGGGAACCTTCTGTATAGCACACTGGAGTTCTGCTTATATCACTGTGTCTCTTTCACAGGTTATTTACTTAATATATACATTCCTATCTAGGATCTAGCCAAATCTTCAGTAACTTTTCATGTATTTTCAAATAGTACACAGTTTGTAAGATTCCACAATATGTAAACAAAGAGAATGAGAATATGGACTAAATTTTCCCTTTGTACAAGCATCTGTATTATTTAGACGCCAGTAAATTTAATTATGTCCTTGGGCTTGCAACCAGTGTTGTTTTGTATCATTAATAATATATAATTCTTAAAATGGTTTGGACGATATTAGTAGTAGTTGAGATTGTATTGGTTGACCAAACTAGACAGGATTTCTCTTAAAATAATGTATGAAAACTTTGCATTAGACTTGGAAGAAAGGGAAGAATTCAATTACCTGTCTTTTCCTCTCAATCTTCAAGGGTAAAGTCTTAAAAGGGATTAGGAAACTCCAGTAGTGTGTTACAAATGTGTGAGGCAATAGTGCTTGATATGAGAAACTCCTTACTCAGAAATTCTCAGAGAGAGTTGGAAACAAGGGTGAGGCCATGAATCTAGACTGTGGGCAGCTGTGTATTACCAGATACTCTCTGTTTTGTCAAAGAAAAAGAAAAGGTACCTATAACATATGAAGAGAGCTAACTGCTCTACTGGAGTTGCTCTTGTTCAGTCTCTCAGCCTTGTTCTGACTCCTTGTGACCTCATGGACTGCAGCACGCCAGGCTTCCCTGTCCTTCACTATATCCCAGAGCTGGCTCACATTCATGTCCATTGAGTCAGTGATGCCATCTAACCATCTCAACTTCTGTCATCCCCTTCTCCTCCTGCCTTCAATCTTTCCCAACATCAGGGTCTTTTCCAGTGAGTCAGTTCTTTGCATCAGTTGGCCAAAGTATTGGAGCTTCAGCCTCAGCATCAGTCAGGGTGGATTTCCCTTAGGATTGACTGGTTTGATCTCCTTGTAGTCCAGGGAACTCTCAAGAGTCTTCTCCAACACCACAGTTTAAATACATCAATTATTTGTTGCTCAGCCTTTTTTATGGTCCAACTCTTACAATGGTACATGCCTATTGGAAAAAGCATAGCTTTGACTAGAAGGACCTTTGTCAGCCAAGCAATGTCTAGGTTTGTCTTAGCTTTTCTTCCAAGGAGCAAGCGTATTTTAATTTCATGGCTGTTGTCATCAAGTGCAGTGATTTTGGAGCCTAAGAAAATAAAATATTTCAATGTTTCACTTTTTCCCCTTCCATTTGCCATGAAGTGATGGGACCAGGTGCCATGATTTTAGTTTAGTTTTTTTTTTTTTTTTTTTTTTTAATGTTTCCAGCCAGCTTCTTCACTTTCCTTTTTCACCCTCATTAAGAGACACTTTTTTAAAATTTTTTTTATTATTTTTTAATTAATTAATTTATTTATTTTTCAATGGGTTTTATCATACATTGACATGAATCAGCAATAGATTTACATGTATTCCCCATCCCGATCCCCCCTCCCACCTCCCTCTCCACCCGATTCCTCTGGGTCTTCCCAGTGCACCAGGCCGGAGCACTTGTCTCATGCATCCCACCTGGGCTGGTGACCAGTTTCACCATAGATAATATACATGCTGTTCTTTCGCAACATCCCACCCTCACCTTCTCACATAGAGTTCAAAAGTCTGATCCGTACTTCTGTGTCTCTTTTTCTGTTTTGCATATAGGGTTGTCATTACCATCTTTCTAAATTCCATATATATGTGTTAGTATGCTGTAATGGTCTTTATCTTTCTGGCTTACTTCACTCTGTATAATGGGCTCCAGTTTCATCCATCTCATTAGAACTGGTTCGAATGAATTCTTTTTAATGGCTGAGTAATATTCCATGGTGTATATGTACCACAGCTTCCTTATCCATTCATTTGCTGATGGGCATCTAGGTTGCTTCCATGTCCTGGCTATTATAAACAGTGCTGCGATGAACATTGGGGTGCACGTGTCTCTTTCAGATCTGGTTTCCTCAGTGTGTATGCCCAGAAGTGGGATTGCTGGGTCATATGGCAGTTCTATTTCCAGTTTCTTAAGAAATCTCCACACTGTTTTCCATAGTGGCTGTACTAGTTTGCATTCCCACCAACAGTGTAAGAGGGTTCCCTTTTCTCCACACCTTCTCCAGCATTTATTGCTTGTAGACTTTTGGATAGCAGCCATCCTGACTGGCGTGTAATGGGACCTCATTGTGGTTTTGATTTGCATTTCTCTAATAGTGAGTGATGTTGAGCATCTTTTCATGTGTTTGTTAGCCATCTGTATGTCTTCTTTGGAGAAATGTCTGTTTAATTCTTTGGCCCATTTTTTGATTGGGTCATTTATTTTTCTGGAATTGAGCTGCAGGAGTTGCTTGTATGTTTTTGAGATTAATCCTTTGTCTGTTTCTTCATTTGCTATTATTTTCTCCCAATCTGAGGGCTGTCTTTTCACCTTACTTATAGTTTCCTTTGTTGTGCAAAAGCTTTTAAGTTTCATTAGGTCCCATTTGTTTAGTTTTGCTTTTATTTCCAATATTCTGGGAGGTGGGTCATAGAGGATCTTGCTGTGATTTATGTCGGAAGTGTTTTGCCTGTGTTCTCCTCTACGAGTTTTATAGTTTCTGGTCTTACATTTAGATCTTTAATCCATTTTGAGTTTATTTTTGTGTATGGTGTTAGAAAGTGTTCTAGTTTCATTCTTTTACAAGTGGTTGGCCAGTTTTCCCAGGACCACTTGTAGAAGAGGTTGTCTTTATTCCATTGTATATCCTTGCCTCCTTTGTCAAAGATAAGGTGTCCATAGGTTCATGGATTTATCTCTGGGCTTTCTATTCTGTTCCATTGATCTATATTTCTGTCTTTGTGCCAGTACCATACTGTCTTGATGACTGTGGCTTTGTAGTAGAGTCTGAAGTCAGGCAGGTTGATTCCTCCAATTCCATTCTTCTTTCTCAAGATTGCTTTGGCTATTTTTTGTATTTTCATACAAATTGTGAAATTATTTGTTCTAGTTCTGTGAAAAATACCGTTGGTAGCTTAACAGGCCTTGCATTGAATCATAGATTGCTTTGGGTAGAATAGCCATTTTGAAAATATTGATTCTTCCAATCCATGAACACGGTATGTTTCTCCATCTGTTTGTGTCCTCTTTGATTTTTTCATTAGTGTTTTATAGTTTTCTATGTATAGGTCTTTTGTTTCTTTAGGTAGATATACTCCTAAGTATTTCATTCTTTTTGTTGCAATGGTGAATGGTATTGTTTCATTAATTTCTTTTTCTGTTTTTTTCATTGGTAGTATATAGGAATGCAAGGGATTTCTGTGTGTTAATTTTATATCCTGAAACTTCACTATATTCATTGATTAGCTCTAGTAATTTTCTGGTAGAGTCTTTAGGGTTTTCTATGTAGAGGACCATGTCATCTGCAAACAGCAAGAGTTTCACTTCTTCTTTTCCTATCTGGATTATTTTTCTTCTTTTTCTGCTCTGATTGCTGTGGCCAACACTTCCAACACTATGTTGAATAGTAGTGGTGAGAGTGGGCACCCTTGTCACCATTGAGGGTGATGCTTGCTGTGGGTTTCTCATATATAGCTTTTATTATGTTGAGGTATGTTCCTTCTATTCCTGCTTTCTGGAGAGTTTAGAATGAGTTTGGAAGTTTACCTTCTTCTGCAATTTTCTGGAAGAGTTTGAGTAAGATAGGTGTTAGCTCTTCTCTAAATTTTTGGTAGAATTCAGCTGTGAAGCCATCTGGTCCTGGGCTTTTGTTTGCTGGAAGATTTTTTATTACAGTTTCGATTTCCTTGCTTGTGATGGGTCTGCTACAATCTTCTATTTTTTCCTGGTTCAGTTTTGGAAAGTTATACTTTTCTAAGAATTTGTCCATTTCATCCAAGTTGTCCATTTTATTGGCATAGAGCTGCTGGTCGTATTCTCTTATGATCCTTTGTATTTCAGTGTTGTCTGTTGTGATCTCTCCATTTTCATTTCTAATTTTGTTAATTTGGTTGTTCTCTCTTTGTTTCTTAATGAGTCTTTCTAATGGTTTGTCAATTTTGTTTATCTTTTCAAAAAACCAGCTTTTAGCTTTGTTGATTTTGCTATGGTCTCTTTAGTTTCTTTTGCATTTATTTCTGCCCTGATTTTTAAGATTTCTTTCCTTCTGCTAACTCTGGGGTTCTTCATTTCTTCCTTCTCTAATTGCTTTAGGCATAGAGTTAGGTTATTTATTTGGCTTTTTTCTTGTTTCTTGATGTAAGCCTATAATGCTATGAACCTTCCCCTTAGTACTGCTTTTACAGTGTCCCATAGGTTTTGGATTGTTGTGTTTTCATTTTCATTGATTTCTATACATATTTTGATTTCTTTTTTGATTTCTTCTATGATTTGTTGGTTATTCAGAAGCGTGTTATTTAGCCTCTACATGTTTGAATTTTTAACAATTTTTTTCCTGTAATTGAGATCTAATCTTACTGCACTGTGGTCAGAAAAGATGAGTGGAATGATTTCAATTTTTTTGAATTTTCCAAGACCAGATTTATGGCCAAGGATGTGGTCTATTCTGGAGAAGGTTCCGTGTGCACTTGAGAAAAAGGTGAAGTTGATTGTTTGGGGGTGAAATGTGCTATAGATATCAATTAGGTCTAGCTAGTCCATTGTGTCATTTAAGGTTTGTGTTTCCTTGTTAATTTTCTGTTTAGTTGGTCTATCCATAGTTGTGAGTGGGGTATTAAAGTCTCCCACGATTATTGTGTTACTTTTAATTTCCTATTTCATACTCGTTAGCGTTTGCCGTACATATTGCGGTGCTCCTATGTTGGGTGCATATATATTTATAATTGTTATATCTTCTTCTTGGATTGATCCTTTGATCATTATGTGGTGTCCTTCTTCGTCTCTTTTTACATCCTTTATTTGAAAGTCTATTTTAATTTTCATTTTTATAAGTCACTATAACCTTGCAGAAAAGAACCCTATTTTTAAAGTGAATTTCATATATATTTTTAATTTTATTGTGTTTTTGTTTTTAATATTGTATTTTTCAGAGTCTAACCTCTACTCTAACAAAGATTTTTGATCTTTGTTTTTCAGTATTTGATATCAATTTTGGACATTGAAGAATCCAATATTCAGTATCCATTTTTACTCAGGAGTGTGATATTTACTCTCTCCCCCTTTTGACTCTCCTTTTTCTCCCCCAGATCACCTCTATTTCCCCCCTCCCCCTTCTCTTCTCAACCCAATTCTGTCCATCTCTGTAGGTGTTCTGGGCTATGGAGAACACTTACAGAACAGAGTACTGGGTAGCTCTCTCTATCTCCTCTTGAGTCCCCCTTTTCCTCCTCCTGCTCATCTCTATCTCCTTCCTCCCTCTCCTCTTCTTCATGTAACTCTGTGAAACTCTCTGGGTGTCCCTCACGGTGGAGAATCTTTTCACCATTACCCCAGAAGTTTTATTATCAGTGCTGTATAGTTGGAGAAGTCTAGAGGATACTGGAAGAATAAGACTGAAATCCAGAGGCAGGAGACTTAAGCCCAAAACCTGAGAACACCAGAAAACTCCTGACTACATGGAACTTTAAGTAATAAGAGACCACCCAAAAGCCTCCATACCTACACTGAAAACAACAAGCACCCAAGAGCCAGTAAGTTCCAGAACAAGACATACCACACAAATTATCCACCAATGCAGGAACATAGCCCTGAGTGTCAACATACAGTCTGCCCAAAGTCACACAATACACATAGACTCATCTCAAAACACATTCCTGGGCACTCCATTGCACTCCAGAGAGAAGAAATCTAGCTCCATGCACCAGAACACCGACACAAGCTTCCCTAACCAGGAAACCTTGACAAGCCAATCGTCCAACCCCACCCACTGGGAGAAACCTCCACAATAAAAAGGAACCACAGCCCACCAGAATACAGAAAGGCCACCCCAAACACAGCAATCTAAATAAGATGAAAAGTCAGAGAAATACCCAGCAGGTAAAGGAACATGAAAAATGCCCACCAAGTCAAACAAAAGAGGAGGAGATAGGGAATCTACCTGAAAAACAATTTAGAATAATGATAATAAAAATGATCCAAAATCTTGAAAACAAAATGGAGTTACAGATAAATAGCCTAGAGACAAGCATTGAAAACATGCAAGAAATGTTTAACAAGAACCTAGAATAAATAAAAAAGAGTCAATTAAAAATGAATGATGCAATAAATGAGATCAAAAGCACTCTGGAGGGAACCAACAGTAGAATAATGGAGGCAGAAGATAGGATAAGTGAGGTAGAAGATAAAATGGCAGAAATAAATGAAGCAGAGAGGAAAAAAGAAAAAAAAAAAGAATTAAAAGAAATGAGGACAACCTCAGGGACCTCTGGGACAATGTGAAACACTCCAACATTCCCAGAAGAAGAGGACAAAAAGAAAGGCCATGAGAAAATACTCAAGGAGATAATAGCTGAAAACTTCCCTAAACTGGGGAAGGAATAATCACACAAGCCCAAGAAACCCAGAGTCCCAAACAGGATAAACTCAAGGCGAAACACCCCAAGACACATATTAATCAAATTAACAAAATCAAAAACAAAGAACAAATATTAAAATCAACAAGGGAGAAACAACATATAACACACAAGGGGATTCCCATAAGGATAACAGCTGATCTTTCAATAGAAACTCTTCAGGCCAGAAGGGAATGGCAGGACATGCTTAAAGTAATGAAAGAGAATAAACTACAATCCAGATTCCTGTAACCAGCAATGATCTCATTCAGATATGAAGGAGAATTCAAAACTTTACAGACATGCCGAAGCTGAGAGAATTCAGCACCATTAAAACAGCTCTTCAACAAATCCTAAAGGATCTTCTCTAGACAGGAAACACAGAAAGGTTGTATGAACGGGAACCCCAAACAACAAAGCAAATGGCAATGGGACCATACTCATCAATAACTACCTTAAATGCAAATGGGTTGAATGCCCAACCAAAAGACAAAGACTGGCTGAATGGATACAAAAGCAAGACCCCTATATATGCTGTCTACAAGAGACCCACCTCAAAACAAGGGACACATGCAGATGGAAAGTGAAGGGCTGGAAAAAAATATTTCATGCAAACGGAGACCAAAAGAAAGCAGGAGTCACAATACTCATATCAGATAAAATAGACGTTAAAATAAAGGCTGTGTCACAGTCATCAAGACAGTATGGTACTGGCACAAAGACAGAAATATAGATCAATGGAACAGAATAGAAAGCCCAGAGATAAATCCATGACCTATAGACACCTTATCATCGACAAAGGAGGCAAGGATATACAATGGAAAAACAACAACTTCTTTAACAAGTGGTGCTGGGAAAACTGGTCAACCACTTGTAAAAGAATGAAACTAGAACACTTTCTAACACCATACACAAAAATAAACTCAAAATGGATTAAAGATCTAAATGTAAGACCAGAAACTATAAAACTCGTAGAGGAGAACACAGGCAAAACACTCTCCGACATAAATCACAGCAGGATCCTCTATGACCCACCTCCCAGAATATTGGAAATAAAAGCAAAAATAAACAAATGGGACCTGTGTATGACAAAACCCACTGGGGAAAAAAAAAAAATAATTAAAAAAAAAAAAAGAAAAAAAAAAACAAAAAAACAAATGGGACCTAATGAAACTTAAAAGCTTTTGCACAACTAAGGAAACTAAAAGCAAGGTGAAAAGACAGCCCTCAGATTGGGAGAAAATATAGCAAACAAAGCAACGGACAAAGGATTAATCTCAAAAATACACAAGCAACTCCTGCAGCTCAATTCCAGAAAAATAAATGACCCAATCAAAAAATGGGCCAAAGAACTAAACAGACATTTCTCCAAAGAAGACATACAGATGGCTAACAAACACATGAAAAGATGCTCAACATCACTCATTATTAGAGAAATGCACATCAAAACCACAATGAGGTCCCATTACACGCCAGTCAGGATGACTGCTATCCAAAAGTCTACAAGCAATAAATGCTGGAGAGGGTGTGGAGAAAAGGGAACCCTCTTACACGGTTGGTGAGAATGCAAACTAGTACAGCCACTATGGAAAACAGTGTGATTTCTTAAAAAACTGGAAATAGAACTGCCATATGACCCAGCAATCCCACTTCTGGGCATACACACTGAGGAAACCAGATCTGAAAGAGACACGTACACCCCAATGTTCATCGCAGCACTGTTTATAATCGCCAGGACATGGAAGCAACCTAGATGTCCATCAGCAGACAAATGAATAAGGAAGTTGTGGTACATATACACCATGGAATATTACTCAGCCTTTAAAAAAATTCATTTGAACGAGTTCTAATGAGATGGATGAAAATGGAGCCCATTATACAAAATGAAGTAAGCCAGAAAGATAAAGAACATTACAGCATACTAACACATATATATGGAATTTAGAAAGACGGTAATGATAACCCTATATGCCAAACAGATAAAGAGACACAGATTTACAGAACAGACTTTTCGACTCTGTGGGAGAAGGTAAGGGTGGGATGTTTTGAGAGAACAACATCGAAATATGTATATTATCTATGATGAATCAGATCACCAGCCCAGATTGTATGCATGAGACAAGTGCTCGGGCCTGGTGCACTGGGAAGACCCAGAGGGATTGGGTAGAGAGGGAGGTGGGAGCGGGGATCAGGATGGGGAGTACGTGTAAGTCCATGGCTGATTGACGTCAATGTATGACAAAAACCACTACAATATTATAAAGTAATTATCCTCCAACTAATAAATATAAATGAAAAAAGAAATAAAATAAAGGCTGTGAAAATTGACAAAGAAGGACACTACATAATGATCAAAGGATCAATCCCAGAAGAAGATATAACAATTATAAATATATATGCACCCAACATAGGAGCACTGCAATATGTGAGGCAATTGCTAACAAGTATGAAACGGGAAGTTAATACCCCGCACACACCTATGGATAGATAAACTAAATAGAAAATTAACAAGGAAATACAGCCTTTAAATTTCACAATGGACCAGCTAGACCTAATTGATATTTATAGGTCTTTTCACCCCAAAACATTCAATTTCACCTTTTTCCCAAGTGCACACGGAACCTTCTCCAGAATAAATCACATCCTGAACCATAAATCTAGTTTGGTAAATTCAAAGAAATTGAAATCTTTCCAGCCATCTTTTCTCACCACAATGCACAAAGATTAGATCTCAATTACAGGTAAAAAAAAAAAAAAAAAAAAAAAAAAAACAACTATTAAAAATTTCAAACATATGGAGGCTAAAAAACATGCTTCTGAATAACCAGCAAATCATAGAAGAAATCAAAATAGAAATCAAAATATGCAAAGAAATGAATGAAAATCAAAACACAACAACCCAAAACCTATGGGATACTGTAAAAGCAGTGCTAAGGGGAAGCTTCATAGCATTACAGGCTTACCTCAAGAAACAAGAAAAAAGTCAAATAAATAACCTAACTCTTCACCTAAAGCAACTAGAGAAGGAAGAAATTAAGAACCCCAGGGTTAGTAGAAGGAACGGAATCTTAAAAATTAGGGCAGAATTAAATGTAAAAGAAACAAAATAGACCATAGCAAAAATCAACAAAGCTAAAAGCTGGTTTTTTGAAAAAATAAGCAAAATTGACAAACAGTTAGCCAGACTCATCAAGAGAAAAAGGGAGAAGAACCAAATCAACAAAATTAGAAATGAAAATGGAGAGATCACAACAGAAAACACTGAAATACAAAGGATCATAAGAGACTACTACCAGCAGCTCTATGCCAATAAAATGGACAACTTGGATGAAATGGACAAATTCTTAGAAATGTATAACTTTTCAAAACTGAACCAGGAAAAATTAGAAGATCGTAGCAGACCCATCACAAGCAAGGAAATCGAAACCGTAATAAAAAATCTTCCAGCAAACAAAAGCCCAGGACCAGATGGCTTCACAGCTGAATTCTACCAAAAATTTAGAGAAGAGCTAACACCTATCTTGCTCAAACTCTTCCAGAAAATTGCAAAAGAAGGGAAACTTCCAAACTCATTCTATGAGGCCACCATCACCCTAATTCCAAAAACCAGACAAAGATGCCACGAGAAAAAGAAAACTACAAGCCAATATCACTGATGAACATAGATGCAAAAATCCTTAACAAAATTCTAGCAAACAGAATCCAACAACATATTAAAAAAATCATACATCATGACGAAGTGGGCTTTAACCCAGGAATGCAAGGATTACTTAATATCTGCAAATCAATCAATGTAATACACCACAATAAAAAATTGAAAGATAAAAACCATATGATGATCTCAATAGATGGAGAAAAAGCCTTTGAGAAAATTCAGTGCCCATTTATGATTAAAACTCTCCAGAAAGCAGGCATAAAAGGAACATACCTCAACATAATAAAAGCTATATATGAGAAACCCACAGCAAACATTAACCTCAATGGTGAAAAATTGAAAGCATTTCCCCTAAAGTCAGGAACAAGACAAGGGTGCCCACTCTCACCACTACTATTCAACATAGTTTTGGAAGTGTTGGCCACAGCAATCAGAGCAGAAAAAGTGATAAATGGAATCCAGATTGGCAAAGAAGAAGTAAAACCCTCACTGTTTGCAGGCGACATGATCCTCTACATATAAAACCCTAAAGACGCTACCAGAAAATTACTAGAGCTAATCAGTGTATATAGTAAAGTTTCAGGACATAAAATTAACACACAGATATCCTTTGCATTCCTATAAACTAACAATGAGAAAACAGAAAGAGAAATTGAGGAAACAATTCCACTCACCATTGTAACAAAAAGAATAAAATACTTAGGAGTATATCTACCTAAAGAAACAAAAGACCTATACATTGAAAACCATAAAACACTGATGAAAGAAATAAAAAAGGGCACAAATAGATGGAGAAATATACCGTGTTCATGGATTGGAAGAATCAATATTGTAAAATGACTATACTACCCAAAGCAATCTGTAGATTTGACGCAATCCCTATCAAGCTAACAACGGTATTTTTCACAGAACTAGACCAAAGAATTTCACAATTTGTATGGAAATACAAAAAACCTTGAATAGCCAAAGCAATCTTGAGAGAGAAGAATGAAACAGGAGGAATCAACCTGCCTGACTTCAGGCTATACTACAAAGCCACAGTCATCAAGACAGTATGGTACTGGCACAAAGAAAGAAATATAGATCAATGGAACAAAATAGAAAGCCCAGAGATAAATCCATATACCTATGAACACCTTATCTTTGACAAAGGAGGCAAGAATATACAATGGAAAAAAGACAACCTCTTTAACAAGTGGTGTTGGGAAAACTGGTCAACCACTTGTAAAAGAATGAAACTAGAACACTTTCTAACACCATACACAAAATAAACTCAAAATGGATTAAAGATCTAAATGTAAGCCCAGAAATTATAAGACTCCTAGGAGAGAGCATAGGCAAAACACTCTCTGACATAAATCACAGCAAGATCCTCTATGACCCACCTCCCAGAATATTGGAAATAAAAGCAAAACTAAACAAATGGGACCTAATGAAACTTAAAAGCTTTCACACAACAAAGGAAATTATAAGCAAGGTGAAAAGACAGCCTTCAGAATGGGAGAAAATAATAGCAAACGAAGCAACAGACAAATGATTAATCTCAAAAATATACAAGCAACTCCTACAACTCAATTCCAGAAAAATAAATAACCCAATCAAAAAAATGGGCCAAAGAACTAAACAGGCAGCTCTTCAAAGAAGACGTACAACACAGATGGCTAACAAACACATGAAAAGATTCTCAACATCACTCATTATCAGAGAAATGCAAATCAAAACCACAATGAGGTACCATTACACTCCAGTCCAAATGGCTGCTATCCAAATGTCTACAAGCAATAAATGCTAGAGAGCGCGTGTAGAAAAGGGAACCCTCTTACACTGTTGGTGGGAATGCAAACTAGTACAGCCACTATGGAGAACAGTGTGGAGATTCCATAAAAAACTGGAAATAGATATGCCATATGACCCAGCAATCCCACTTCTGGGCATACACACCGACGAAACCAGAACTGAAAGAGACACGTGTACCCCAGTGTTCATTGCAGTAGTGTTTATAATAGCCAGGACTTGGAAGCAACCTAGATGCCCATTAGCAGACTAATGGATAAGAAAGCTATGGTACATATACACAATTCAATGTTACTCAGCCACTAAACAGAATACGTTTGAATCAGTTCTAATGAGATGGATGAAACTGGAGCCCATTATACAGAGTGAAGTAAGCCAGAAAGATAAACACCAATACAGAATACTAATATATATATATATATATATATGGAATTTAAAAAGATGGTAATGATAACCCTATATGCCAGACAGAAAAAGAGACACAGATATATAGAACAGGCTTTTGGACTCTGTGGGAGAAGGCGAGGGTGGGATGATCTGAGACAATAGCATTGAAACATGTATATTATCAAGTGTGAAACAGATTGCCAGCCCAGGTTGGATGCATGAGACAAATGATCAGGGCTGGTGCACTGGGATGACCCAGAGGGATGGGATGGGGAGGGAGGTGGGAGGGATGATCAGGAAGAGGAACACCTGTAAATCCATGGCTGATTCATGTCAATGTATGGCAAAAACCACTACAATATTGTAAAGTAATTAGCCTCTAACTAATAAAAATAAATGAAAACAAATAAATAAATATGCAAATAAAATGTGAGGGAGAAATCTGTTGTATTGATATATCAAAGCAAGGAAATAAGCTGATCTCCAGGTTTCTAAGTTGTATCAAAATTCACAGAACATATAAAAAGATGGAAATAGTGTTGACTGTGAATACTATAATACTATCATTAAAGGACACAGAAGTCAAAAAGTGCATGAAGACATAGAATTTGACTGTGAAGCACTTCATAGTTTCCATCTGTTCTTTTTACTAATTTTCTTGAACACAATTCTCTTGTGTTTAACTAAATTTCTGATGTAAATTAAAATATCACTATAAATAATGATGTTCAGAAGTGTTTTAAATTAAAATGACTTACATAGCTTTCTGTCATAAGGTTTCAAAACATGAGACTACATAAAAGAATCACTATTTCTTTTAAATCATACAATTGTCCAACTAAAATACAAAGTATAAATCAGAACTCAGATCTTTCAGTTTCATAAATAGATTTCTCTCCTATGTCTTTACACTTGAGGGCTTTCTCTTAAGGGCTACTTTCTAATGCACTATGCAATTTTACTTTAGCTACTTTTTTTTTTTTATTAGTTGGAGGCTAATTACTTCACAACATTTCAGTGGGTTTTGTCATACATTGATATGAAGCAGCCATAGATTTACACGTATTCCCCATCCCGATCCCCCCTCCCACCTCCCTCTCCACCCGATTCCTCTGAGTCTTCCCAGTGCACCAGGCCCAGCACTTGTCTCATGCATCACACCTGGGCTGGTGATCTGTTTCACCATAGATAGTATACATGCTGTTCTTTTGAAATATCCCACCCTCACATTCTCCCACAGAGATCAAAAGTCTGTTTTGTATTTCTGTGTCTCTTTTTCGGTTTTGCATATAGGGTTATCGTTACCGTCTTTCTAAATTCCATATATATGTGTTAGTATGCTGTAATGTTCTTAACCTTTCTGGCTTACTTCACTCTGTATAAGGGGCTCCAGCTTCATCCATCTCATTAGGACTGGTTCAAATGAATTCTTTTTAATGGCTGAGTAATATTCCATGGTGTATATGTACCACAGCTTCCTTATCCATTCATCTGCTGATGGGCATCTAGGTTGCTTCCATGTCCTGGCTATTATAAACAGAGCTGCGATGAACATTGGGGTGCACGTGTCTCTTTCAGATCTGGTTTCCTCAGTGTGTATGCCCAGAAGTGGGATTGCTGGGTCATATGGCAGTTCTATTTCCAGTTTTTTAAGAAATGTCCACACTGTTTTCCATAGTGGCTGTACTAGTTTGCATTCCCACCAACAGTGTAAGAGGGTTCCCTTTTCTCCACACCCTCTCCAGCATTTATTGTTTGTAGACTTTTGGATAGCAGCCATCCTGACTGGCGTATAATGGTACCTCATTGAGGTTTTGATTTGCATTTCTCTAATAATGAGTGATGAGTATCTTTTCATGTGTTTGTTAGCCATCTGTATGTCTTCTTTGGAGAAATGTCTGTTTAGTTCTTTGGCCCATTTTTTGATTGGGTCATTTATTTTTCTGGAATTGAGCTGCAGGTGTTACTTGTATATTTTTGAGATTAATCCTTTGTCTGTTTCTTCATTTGCTATTATTTTCTCCCAATCTGAGGGCTGTCTTTTCACCTTACTTATAGTTTCCTTTGTTGTGCAAAAGCTTTTAAGTTTCATTAGGTCCCATTTGTTTAGTTTTGCTTTTATTTCCAATATTCTGGGAGGTGGGTCATAGAGGATCTTGCTGTGATTTATGTCAGAGAGTGTTTTGCCTATGTTCTCCTCTAGGAGTTTTATAGTTTCTCGTCTTACATTTAGATCTTTAATCCATTTTGAGTTTATTTTTGTGTATGGTGTTAGAAAGTGTTCTAGTTTCATTCTTTTACAAGTGGTTGACCAGTTTTCCCAACACCACTTGTTAAAGAGGTTGTCTTTTTTCCATTGTATATCCTTTCCTCCTTTGTCAAAGATAAGGTGTCCATAGGTTCGTGGATTTATCTCTGGGCTTTCTATTCTGTTCCATTGATCTATATTTCTGTCTTTGTGCCAGTACCATACTGTCTTGATGACTGTGGCTTTGTAGTAGAGTCTGAAGTCAGGCAGGTTGATTCCTCCAGCTCCATTCTTCTTTCTCAAGATTACTTTGGCTATTCGAGGTTTTTTGTATTTCCATACAAATTGTGAAATTATTTGTTCTAGTTGTGTGAAAAATACCGTTGGTAGCTTGATAGGGATTGCATTGAATCTATAGACTGCTTTGGGTAGAATAGCCATTTTGACAATATTGATTCTTCCAGTCCATGAACATGGTATGTTTCTCCATCTGTTTGTGTCCTCTTTGATTTCTTTCATCAGTGTTTTATAGTTTTCTATGTATAGGTCTTTGGTTTCTTTAGGTAGATATACTCCTAAGTATCTTATTCTTTTTGTTGCAATAGTGAATTCCATTGTTTCCTTAATTTCTCTTTTTGTTCTTTCATTGTTAGTGTATAGGAATGCAAGGAATTTCTGTGTGTTAATTTTATATCCTGCAACTTTACTATATTCATTGATTAGCTCTAGTAATTTTCTGGTAGAATCTTCAGGGTTTTCTATGTAGAGGATCATGTCATCTGCAAACAGAGAGAGTTTCACTTCTTCTTTTCCTATCTGGATTCCTTTTACTTCTTTTTCTGCTCTGATTGCTTTGGCCAGAACTTCCAACACTATGTTGAATAGTAGTGGTGAGAGTGGGCACCCTTGTCTTGTTCCTGATTTCAGGGGAAATGCTTTCAATTTTTCACCATTGAGGCTAATGCTTGCTGTGGGTTTGTCATATATAGCTTTTATTATGTTGAGGTGTGTTCCTTCTATTCCTGCTTTTTGGAGAGTTTTAATCATAAATGAGTGTTGAATTTTGTCAAAGGCTTTTTCTCCATCTATTGAGATATCATATGGTTTTTATCTTTCAATTTTTTATTGTGGTGTATTACATTGATTGATTTGCAGATATTAAATAATCCTTGCATTCCTGGGATAAAGCCCACTTGGTCATGATGTATGATCTTTTTAATATGTTGTTGGATTCTGTTTGCTAGAATTTTGTTAAAGATTTTTGCATCTATGTTCATCAGTGATATTGGCCTTTAGTTTTCTTTTTTGTGGCATCTTTGTCTGGTTTGGGAATTAGGGTGATGGTGGTCTCATAAAATTAGTTTGGAAGCTTACCTTCATCTGCAATTTTCTGGAAGAGTTTGAGTAAGATAGGTGTTAGCTCTTCTCTAAATTTTTGGTAGAATTCAGCTTTGAAGCCATCTGGTCCTGGGCTTTTGTTTGCTGGAAGATTTTTTATTACAGTTTCGATTTCCGTGCTTGCCATGGGTCTGTTAAGATCTTCTATTTCTTCCTGGTTCAGTTTTGGAAAGTTATACTTTTCTAAGAATTTGTCCATTTCATCCAAGTTGTCCATTTTATTGGCATAGAGCTGCTGGTAGTAGTCTCTTATGATCCTTTGTATTTCAGTGTTGTCTGTTGTGATCTCTCCATTTTCATTTCTAATTTTGTTAATTTGGTTCTTCTCTCTTTGTTTCTTAATGAGTCTTGCTATTGGTTTGTCAATTTTGTTTATTTTTTCAAAAAACCAGCTTTTAGCTTTGTTGAATTTTGCTATGGTCTCTTTAGTTTCTTTTGCATTTATTTCTGCCCTGATTTTTAAGATTTCTTTCCTTCTGCTAACCCTGGGGTTCTTCATTTCTTCCTTCTCTAATTGCTTTAGGTGTAGAGTTAGGTTATTTATTTGTTTTTTTTTTTCTTGTTTCTTGATGTAAGCCTGTAATGCAGTGAACCTTCCCCTTAGCACTGCTTTTACAGTGTCCCATAGGTTTTGGGTTGATGTGTTTTCATTTTCATTAATTTCTATACATATTTTGATTTCTTTTTTGATTTCTTCTATGATTTGTTTGTTATTCAGAAGCATGTTATTTAGCCTCCATATGTTTGAATTTTTAACAATTTTTTTCCTATAATTGAGGTCTAATCTTACTGCACTGTGGCCAGAAAAGATGAGTGGAATGATTTCAATTTTTTTGAATTTTCCAAGACCAGATTTATGGCCAAGGATGTGGTCTATTCTGGAGAAGGTTCCATGTGCACTTGAGAAAATGGTGAAGTTGATTTTTTTGGAGTGAAATGTGCTATAGATATCAATTAGGTCTAGCTGGTCCATTGTGTCATTTAAGGTTTGTGTTTCCTTGTTAATTTTCTGTTTAGTTGATCTATCCATAGTTGTGAGTGGGGTATTAAAGTCTCCCACGATTATTGTGTTACGATTAATTTCCTCTTTCATACTCGTTAGTGTTTGCCGTACATATTGCAGTGCTCCTATGTTGGGTGCATATATATTCATATTTGTTTTATCTTCTTCTTGGATTGATCCTTTGATCATTATGTAGTGTCCTTCGTTGTCTCTTTTCACATCCTTTATTTGAAAGTCTATTTTATCTGATATGAGTATTGCGACTCCTGCTTTCTTTTGGTCTCCGTTTGCATGAAATATTTTTTTCCAGCCCTTCACTTTTAGTCTGTATGTGTCTCTTGTTTTGAGGTGGGTCTCTTGTAGACAGCATATATAGGGGTCTTGTTTTTGTATCCATTCAGCCAATCTTTGTCTTTTGGTTGGGGCATTCAACCCATTTACATTTAGGGTAATTAATGATAGGTGTGGTCCCGTTGCCATTTACTTTGTTGTTTTGGGTTCACGTTTGTACAACCTTTCTACATTTCCTGTCTAGAGAAGATCCTTTAGCATTTGTTGAAGAGCTGGTTTGGTGGTGCTGAATTCTCTCAGCTTTTGCTTATCTGTAAAGCTTTTGAATTCTCCTTCATATCTGAATGAGATCCTTGCTGGATACAGTAATCTAGGTTGTAGGTTATTCTCTTTCATTACTTTCAGTACGTCCTGCCATTCCCTTCTGGCCTGGAGGGTTTCTATTTATAGATCAGCTCTTATCCTTATGGGAATCCCTTTGTGTGTTATTTGTTGTTTTTCCCTTGCTGCTTTTAATATTTGTTCTTTGTGTTTGATCTTTGTTAATTTGATTAATATGTGTCTTGGGGTGTTTCACCTTGGGTTTATCCTGTTTGGGACTCTCTGGGTTTCTTGGACTTGGGTGGCTATTTCCTTCCCCATTTTAGGGAAGTTTTCAGCTATTATCTCCTCGAGTATTTTCTCACAGCCTTTCTTTTTGTCTTCTTCTTCTGGAACTCCTATGATTCGAATGTTGGGGTGTTTCACATTGTCCCAGATGTCCCTGAGGTTTTCCTCATTTCTTTTGATCCTTTTTTCTTTTTTCTTCTCTGCTTCATTTATTTCCACCATTTTATCTTCTACCTCATTTATCCTATCTTCTGCCTCCGTTATTCTACTCTTGGTTCCCTCCAAAGTGTTTTTGATCTCATTCATTGCATTATTCATTTTTAATTGACTCTTTTTTATTTCTTCTAGGTCTTTATTAAACATTTCTTGTATCTTTTCAATCTTTGTTTCCAGGCTATTTATCTGTAACTCCATTTTGTTTTCAAGATTTTGGATCATTTTTATTATCATTATTCTAAATTCTTTTTTGGGTAGATTCCCTATCTCCTCCTCTTTTGTTTGACTTGGTGGGCATTTTTCATGTTCCTTTACCTGTTGGGTATTTCTTTGCCTTTTCATCTTGTTTAGATTGCTGTATCTGGAGTGGGCTTTCTGTGTTCTGGAGGTCTGTGGTTCCTTTTTATTGTGGAGGATTTACCCAGTGGGTGGGGTTAGACGATTGGCTTCTCAAGGTTTCCTGGTTAGGGAAGCTTGTGTCAGTGTTCTGGTGCGTGGAACTGGATTTCTTCTCTTTGGAGAGCAATGGAGTGCCCAGTAATGAGTTTTGAGATGGGTCTATGTGTTAGGTGTGACCTTGGGCAGCCTGTATGTTGATGTTCAGGGCTATGTTCCTGCATTGCTGGAGAATTTGCGTGGTATGTCTTGCTCTAAAACTTATTGGCTCTTGGGTGGTGGTTGGTTTCAGTGTATGTATGGAGGCTTTTGGACAGTCACTTATTACTTAAAGTTCCATGTAGTCAGGAGTGTTCTGGTGTCCTCAGGTTTTGGGCTTAAGTCTCCTGCCTCTGGATTTCAGTTTTATTCTTCCAGTAGCCTCACGACTTCTCCAACTATACAGCACTGATAATAAAACTTCTAGGTTAATGGCGAAAAGATTCTCCCCTATTAGGGACACCCAGAGAGGTTCACAGAGTTACATGAAGAAGAGGAGAGGGAGGAGGGAGATAGAGATGAGCAGGAGGAGAAAAAAGGGACTCAAGAGGAGAGAGACAGATCTACACATCTTTCTGTTCCCAGAGTGTTCTCCGTAGCCCAGTCACCTACAAAGATTCACAGAATTGGATTGGGAAGAGAAGGGGAAAGGAGGAAATAAAGGTGTTCTGAGGTAGAAAACAGAGAGTCAAAATTGGGAGAGAATAATCTTCAGTTTAAATATACGGCTTCTCTTCTTCTTCTTTTTTTTTTTTTTTTGTAAGGTTATATTGTATTGAAAATGAAAATTAAGGAGTAGTAGACTACTACTAGAGGACTTTAAAAGAAATAAGAGAAAAAGAAAAATAGAAAATAGAATAGAAACAGGAAAGGGAAAAAAAGACGAAAAAAGAAAAAAAAAAGAAAGAAAAAAAAATTTTTTTCCCCTAATTAAAAAAAATCGTAAAGATCTATGGAAATGAAAGTTAAGGAGTAATGGGAGAGTAATAGGGGATTTTAAAGGAAAATAAAAGAGAAAAAATAAAAAAGAAAAAATTAAAAAAGAAAATAAAAGAGAGGGAAAAAAGTAAAATTATATCTAGGAGTTTCTCTGGAGCTGTTGCAGTCAGTGTGGGTTTGGCTCAGTTTCAGATAGCTCCTCGTTCCAGCTTACACTTCTCGATATCTACAGGCCCCTTCCGGTGTAGTCGGTGTTTTCTAGAGGGATTTTAATCTGTTGTACCAGTCCCTTCTGAAGCAGTTCCCTTTGTTTATTTGGCTTCTGTTTGCAGGTCTCTTCAGAGCCTCATTTCCGCCCTGACACAGGCTGGCGGAAGTGGACTCTTATTCAGGTAGCTAGTTCCGTCGCTCTGCGGGGAGGGGTTGGCGCCGCGGGGAGGGGCTGGCACTGTGGGGAGGGGCTGGCGCCGCAGGGAGGGGCTGGCGCTGCCGGGAGGGGCTGACGCTGCTTTCTCCGTCTGCGCTGCTCAGGCTTCCGGCTGTTCTACATGGAGCGCGCCCTGCGCTGCGCGAGGTTCCAGCCCTTGGGTGTTCCACAAAAGCACGGAACGAAAAGCTGCACCTGCTCTCTGTTCCTTCCCCGTCAGAGCGGTCCAGGCAGCCAGAGGCTTGGTGGGCGCACTCTCCCCAAGTGTGGCGCCCCCACTCCCTTCCACGAACCCAGTTTCAGTTTCCTCTGGCGCCAGTCGGGTGCGTACGCCTTCTGCCCTCCGCGTCCCCAGCCCCAGTCCCCACCCGCGCCGGTCGGGTGCCTGTGCCCTGTGTCTCGCTGCGACCTTTCCCTCCCCCCTGCCTCCTGCCTCCGGCAGGGCTGGGCCGGTCCGCAGCCTGCGAGCTCTTCTCTGGATTTTCTCCGTCTCTTTGTTCTGCAAACGGCCGGCAGTGTGTACGGGCCGGTTAATTTACTCTCTCTCTTTTGGTCTCCCACAGTTCAAGTTGGCAACTCACAGAAGCTCCCTCCAATTGTCCTCAGGGCACTCAGGCCCGGACCCTACCCCAAGCAATGCCGCCTAAGACTCCCTTCCCAGAATGGACCTCCGTCCTTAGCTCTTTTGTCTCGCTTTTTATCTTTTATATTTTGTCCTACCTCCTTTCAAAGACAATGGGCTGCTTTTCTGGGCACCTGATGACCTCAGCTAGCGATCAGAAGTTGTTTTGCGAAGTTTGCTCTGCGTTCAGTTATTCTTTTGATGAATTTGTAGGAGAGAAAGTGGTCTCCCCGTCCTACTCCTCCACCATCTTGGCTCCTCCGGGCTCACACTATGCAATTTTAATGTCTCCAGAGAGGAAACATTTCTTTTTCATCATCAGAAATATGGAAACGCTATAAAATTATATCCACTCTAAAAGCTTTATGTGTGTGTGTGTGTGTGTGTGTGTGTGTGTGTGTGTGTGTGTGTGCTAAGTAGCTTCAGTCTTGTCTGACTTTTTGTGACCCTATGGACTGTAACCCACCAGGCTCCTCTTCTATGAGATTCTCCAAGCAAGAATACTGGAGTGGGTTGCCATGCCCTCCTCCAGGGGGTCTTCCCAACCCAGGGTTTGAACCAGTGTCTCATGTGTCTTATGGCTCCTGCATTTGCAGATGGGTTCTTTACTACTAGCACCACCTGGGAAAAAAATTAAATCTGAATACACACACACACACACACACACACACACACACATATATATATATATATATATATATATGTTGTTTATTGCTAAGTCATGTCTGACTCTTTCACGACCCCATGGACTATAGCCCATCAGGCTCCTCTGTCCATGGAATTTCCCAAGTAAGAATACTGGAGTGGGTTGCCATTTCTTTCTCCAGGGGACATATACAGTTTTATTGACATATAATTGACATACAACAGTGTAAGTTTAAGATGTACTGCATACTATTTTTAGTTACATGCATGATAAAATGATTACTAAAGTAAATTTAGTGAAAATCCATCATCTCATATAAACACAAAATAAATGAAAAAGAAAATATTATGACTTCCTTATGTTAGAACACTTAGGTTTTACTCTCTAACAACTTTCATATATCACATATAGAAGTGTTAATTATATTTATTATGTTATATATTACATCTTTAGTACTTAATTATCTTGTAACTGGATGTTTGTACCTTTTGACTGCTTTTATGTAATTCCACCTTCCCCTTCAAACCCCACCTCTGGTAATGACAAATATGATCTCCTTTTTTTTTTTTGAGCTTGTCTGTTTGTTTGGAAGAATAATTGGTCTATAACACTACATTTATTTGTGGTGTACTGCATAGTGATTTGATATTTCTATACATTGCAAAATATATACTATAATAAGTTTAGTTACCATACAAGGACATTACATTATTATCAACTATATTTCTCAAGATACACAATTTATACTCATGGTTAATTTATTTTGTAACTGATAGTTTTTACTTAATCTATTTGTTTTCTGTAGCTATGACTGTTTTGTTAAGTTTGCTTTGTTTTTTAGATTCCACCTACAAGTGAAATCGTATGACATTTGCCTTTCTTTGTGTGAAATAAATATATATTAAATATGCTTATTTCACTTAGCGTATTTTCTAGCCTGCTAGGCTCCTCTGTCCATAGAATTTTCCAGGCAAGGATAGTGGAATAGTTTGCCATTTCTTCCTTCAGGGGATATTCCTGACCCAAGAATCGAACCAGTGTTCTCCTGCCTTAGCAAGCAGATTGAAGCAGCATCTCCTGCATTAGCAAGCAGATTATTTACCAGCTATGCCACACCCAGGAGCCCCTTCCATGCTGTTGAAAATGGCAAGATTTCATTTTTATGGACAGGTAATATTCCATTATATATGCATATTTTTTAGCACTTTGGTTGCTTCCATATTTTGGCTATTGTAAGTAATGTTGAAGTGGACATAAGAGTGCATATAACACTTTGACTTAGTGTTTTGTTTTCATTGACTAAATACCCAGGAATGAAATTCTGAATCATATAGTAGTTCTATTTTTAACTTTTTTAGAAAACTTCATAGTATTTTCTATAGTGTCTACACCTATATACATTCTCACCAACAATGCATAAGAGTCCTCATTTCTCCACATCTTTTCCAACACTTGTTATTTGTTGTCTTTTTGGTAATAGCCATTTCTGATAGACATGAGGTGATATCTCATTATGGTTTTGATTTGCATTTCCATAAAGATTAGTATGTTGGAATTTAGTTATATTTTTGAAGACTCCATAACTACTTTTATTTTGCCTTCCTTTATGTCTCTATACTTTCACCAATGTACTGGAAATACTGTGTCCTGATTTTTTATGCTTACTATTAGTAGTAATTCTGCAAAATTGCTATTAACAGAGAGAAAAGGCCCAGGCTCCAGAATCAGACTGCCTTGGCTTGAATTCTCACTCTGCCACTAACATCTCTATGTCTCAATTTTCTCATCTTTAAAATTAGGATGATCATAGCACATACCATAAAACCTTTAGAAGAGGACTTAACACATATATGGCCACTTGTCAATTAACTTTTTACTATCTCCACAGTGCAATGAAGATCATGGGGTTTTGTTTTGCAAAGGAAATAAGTTATTATATATACAATAAGATTTTTATTTTAAAAATAAAATTTAATTTTTTATTTAAAAAACTTGCATTCAAATTCTACCTTTAATGTTTACTTGCTGTGTAACTATATGCTAGTTTCTTAGTTTCTCAAGCATCACTCTCTTCATGTGTAAAATAAGGATCATTAGAGTATTGACTTCATGAGAGTGTTGTGAGGCTTAAATAGCACATTAGAAATACTTAATAATAGACATTTACATGTTAAATGCTCAAAATTATTTAAAAAAAGGCTCTGTAATCAGACTTACTAGGTTTATATCTGTGATGGTTAATTTTATATGTGAGTTTCGAGGGTGTTTTTGAATGACAATAACATTTAAATCAGTGGATTTTGAGTAAGTACATCACCCTTCATAATGTGGAAGGGCCTCATTTAATCAGCTGAAGGCTTGAATGGAGCAAATAAAAAGAAACCCTCCCTGAGCAAGAGAGAAACCTCCAGCAATATGTCGTTGGACTTCTTCACTATTGGCTCTGCTTACTCTCAAGCCTGCTGACCCACAATGCAGATTTGGACTACCCAGCCATAATAATTATTTTTTTTTCATAATAATTATTTTTACCAATTCCTTATTATAAATCTCTATTAATAAGCACATCCTGTTCATTCTGTTTCTCTAGAGAACCCTCAAGAACACAATTACTCAGCTTTGCAACTCACTACCTCTGTGGTCTTATACAAATTTCTTGGAACTTCTTTTCTTCATATATAAAATTATATAAAATGGAAATAACAATGCCTACCTCACTTGATTGTTGCAAGAATCAACTGAGTTAAAGTCTATAAAGTGCCTTATAGATAATTTGAGAACTAAGATATGAGTTTCATGGAGTACCTGAAAAAAGGAGTCACTTTTTTCTCCAAATGAGAATATGGATATTTTCAGTTCATTTTGTTTAAGAATTAAAAAGGCAAAATGCATTGATTGTCAGTATACATTATTGCAGAAAAGTAAGGTAGGTCCCAAAGATAAAAATTTGTTTTATGAGAAATTTTTTTTCAGTTTTTTCACATCTTCCAGGGACCCATCATGTGTGAACAATGCAACCTTATGGAACAATATTGCCTTAAGGAATTGACGACGTGAGAAAGCTATATCAAGATATACTGCTTTTTGCCCTGACTTGTCTGGACAGAATTAAGATTGTGAAAAGTTTTAGTATCTTCATTTTGTGTGTCATTGTTTTCTGAGGCAGCATTCTTTCATTTTATTTTTTATTTTTTGACAGCATTCTTTTAAAACCATGAAAATATCCCCAAGATATTTGTGCGGTTCATTTTTTTTTTTAATTTATTGATTTTAGTTGGAGGTTAATTACTGTACAATATTGTATGGTTTTTGCCATACATTGATATGGATCAGCCATGGGTTTACATGTGTTCCCTATCTTGAACCACCATCCTACCTCCATCCCCATCGCATCCCTCTGGCTCATCCCAGTGCACCAACCGTGAGCACCCTGTCTCATGCATTGAACCTGGACTGGCGATCTGTTTCATATATGATAATATACATGTTTCATTGCTATTCTCTCAGATCATCCCACCCTCGGCCTCTCCCACAGAGTCCAAAAGACTGTTCTATATATCTGTATCTTTTTTGCTGTCTCACATATAGAGTTATCATTACCATCTTTCTAAATTCCACATATATGTGTTAGTATATTGTATTGGTGTTTTTCTTTCTGGCTTACTTCACTGTGTATAATAGGCTCCAGTTTTATCCACCTCAGAACTGATTCAAATCTATTATTTTTAATGGCTGAGTAATATCCCATTGTGTATATGTAGCACAGCTTTCTTATCCATTCGTCTGCTGATAGGCATCTAGGTTGCTTCCATGCCCTGGCTATTGTAAACAGTGCTGTGATGAACATTGGGGCACATGTGTCTCTTTCAATTTTGGTTTTCTCAGTGTGTATGCCCAACAGTGGGATTGCTGGGTTATAAGGCAGTTCTATGTCCAGTTTTTAAAGGAATCTCCACACTGTTCTCCATAGTGGCTGTACTAGTTTGCATTCCCACCAACAGTGTAAGAGGGTTTCCTTTTCTCCACACCCTCTCCAGCATTTATTGCTTGTAGACTTTTGGATAGCAGCCATTCTGACAAGCGTGAGCTGGTACCTCATTGAGATTTTGATGTGCATTTCTCTGATAATGAGTGAAGTTGAGCATCTTTTCATGTGTTTGTTAGCCATCTGTATGTCTTCTTTGGAGAACTGCCTGTTTAGTTCTTTGGCCCATTTTTTTATTGCATCATTTTTTTCTGGAATTGGGCTTCAGGTGTTGCTTATATAATTTTGAGATTAACTCTTTGTCAGTTGCTTTGCTTGCTATTATTTTCTCGCATTCTGAAGGCTGTCTTTTCACTGCTTATAGTTTCCTTCATTGTGCAAAATCTTTTCAGTTTAATTAGTTCCCATTTGCTTATTTTTACTTTTATTTCCATTACTCTGGGAGGTGGGTCATAGAGGATCTTGCTGTGATTTATGTCAGAGTGTTTTTCCAATGTTTTCCCCCAGGAGTTTTATAGTTTCTGGTCTTACATTTAAACCTTTAATCCATTTTGAGTTTATTTTTGTGTATGATGTTAGAAAGTGTCCTAGTTTCATTCTTTTACAAGTGGTTGACCAGTTTTCCCAACACCACTTGTTAAAGATATTGTCTTTTCTCCATTGTATATTCTTGCCTCCTTTGTCAATGATAAGATGTCCATAGGTGTGTGGATTTATCTCTGGGCTTTCTATTTTGTTCCATTGATCTATATTTCTGTCTTTATGCCAGTACCATACTGTCTTGATGACTGTAGCTTTGTAGTATAGCCTGAAGTCAGGCAGGCTGATTCCTCCTGTTCCATTCTTCTTTCTCAAAATTGCTTTGGCTATTCGAGGTTTTTGGTATTTCCATACAAATTGTGAAATTATTTGTTCTAGTTCTGTGAAAAATACCGTTGATAGCTTGATGAGGATTGCATTGAACCTATAGATTGCTTTGTGTAGCATACTCATTTTCACTATATTGATTCTGCCAATCCATGAACATGGTATATTTCTCCATCTATTTGTGTTCTCTTTGATTTCTTTCATCTATGTTTTATAGTTTTCTATATATAGGTCTTTTGTTTCTTAAATAGATATATTCCCGTTTTTTATACTTTCCATTGCAATGGTGAATGGAATTGTTTCCTTAATTTCTCTTTCTGTTTTCTCATTGTTAGTGTTTAGGAATGCAAGGGATTTCTGTGTGTTAATTTTATATCCTGCAACTTCACTTTATTCATTGATTAGCTCTAGTAATTTTCTGGTAGAGTCCTTAGGGTTTTCTACGTAGAGGATCATGTGATCTGCAAACAGCGAGAGTTTTACTTCTTTTCCTATCTGGATTCCTTTTATTTCCTTTTCTGCTCTGATTGCTGTGGCCAAAGTTTCCAAAACTATGCTGAATAGTAGTGGTGTTAGTGGGCACCGTTGCCTTGTTCCTGACTTTGGGGGAAATGCTTTCAATTTTTCACCATGGAGGATAATATTTGCTGTGGGTTATCACTGATGAACATAGATGTGAAACTCCTTATCAAAATTCTAGCAAACAGAATCCAACCACATATTAAAATGATCATAAAAAAATAAATAAAAAATAAAATAAAATGATCATACATCATGATCAAGTTGACTTTATCCCAGGAATTCAAGGATTCTTTAAAATATGCAAATCAATCAATGTAATAGACCACATTAACACATTGAAAGATAAAATCCATATTATTATCTCAATGGATGCAGAAAAAGCTTTTGACAAAATTCAATATCCATTTATGATAAAAACTCTCCAGAGAGCAGGTATAGAAGGAACATACCTCAACATAATAAAAGCTCGTTATATGGTGCCCGTTTATAACTTGGACTATCAGCATGAGTGAATTCTGGTTGCATTTCAACTGCTGTATTGCAGAACAGCCTCAGCCAAAAAGGCACCAGAGGATTGACCGAAGTATGATTGGAGAGCCCACAAATTTTGTGAACATATGGCTCAGGGGGCAACCTGTTCATTGGGATGAATTCTGTCAGTTCCATGCAGAACTACATATAGTCCAAGGGAGGCTATGAGGGTTGGCATGGCCACCAACGTGCAGAAGCAGCTGGTGGACATGAAGGCAGGATAGTCTCGGACTTTTCCTCAATGTGTGATGGCGTCTTGTTCATCCTGTTGTTATTGCTCCAGTGACATGTTACTGTTCTGCTCTGAAGAAACTTTTCAGAGGAATCCTGTATTTCCTTCAACTAGCATGCGTGCTTTTGGACTCATGGACAGAGTTCTTTGGATTGTGGCTTAATTCTTGATTTTTATGAATATGGATCTGATTTTAGCATGATCTTTTTTGTGAATGTTAGCACCGTTTTACATCCTTCCCCCACATTTTTCTCTTTCCACCTTCAACCCCTCTGCCTTATTGATTTTATTGGTAAGCAAAGACCTGTTATTATTTGTTAACTTGTCACCACTTATGCATATTTTGGAATGTATGCCACCCGTAAATACAATGATAATTTCTATTCATATGAAACTTCAGCAGAGTAGTGTCTGCATGCTTTATGAAGTTGTGTGGGAGCCCAAGGGATGCCAGAAATGGACAGCTCCTGGCTGTCATGGGTGGATGATATTGCAGCTATTAGAGAAAGGTGAGTTGTGGCACCAAATCACATCAATTTCACAGAAAAAGGCAACTTGTAGCTTATTTTAGACGTATGACTTTTATTTAGTTAGAACTGTAATAATAATAATAAAAAGCTTGCATCCATAAGGCATTCATTCTGTTGTAAATGTTTGATCTGTTTATTTCAGAGCAAGGACCTGAGATTGTAAACAAGTGTGGTTATGTATCGAGTGTGTGGTAATATCCTCACCCAGTCTGACTCTGAGCATCCTGTTCTTAGTAGCTGTTCATTTCTTTGTTTGCTTGGTCTTGGTTTTCACTTGTTTAATACTTTGGTATCCAGTTGACTTCCAACAGTAGTTTGTTGAGCTTCTAGCCTCTACTTCTAAGTGCAGGCTCTGGAGTCATTGGCCTCTCCAAGTCCACATTTTGGGACAGTTGAAGTTGCCAGGAGTGGTGATTGAACTGCCTGTGTTGTTACCTGTGAGAACAACCTGGATGGTGACTTAAGGTATTGCCAAGAATCCTTGGGTTTAGGATCCAAAATGTTTGTTCTCCACAAATTATATTTCTATAAATGCTCTGCCTTCCACATAAGGGTATAATGCTAAGCCCAATAATGGTTTGGTTTCCATTAGAAATTTTAAATCCTATTTCCAGTTTATCTAACAGTTATATTTGATAGCAGTACCATTTCCTGCAGGAAATGGCCTTAATTGGAAGAGAACAGTAAGGAATTAAGTAACTGCATAAAGAGAGATAATGTTATCTTCACCTTAGTCATAAGTTCTTGTGAAATAGGTAAGTGAATAAATATTGGGTTTATACAGGCAAAACATGGAAGGATTCCTTCCCCCCGTTCTTTTAAGCTACCCCATACAGGAGGCACTAGATTATTCTGTCCTTGTATTTCTGCAGTTTTGAGTCTTCATAGGTGTCCATCGCAGAGAATCTGTCAAGAAATAACATTTATTCTTAGCAATCAGAATAGGCATTTTGTAGTTTAATAGCTTCTAAACTTGAATTCATTTGATGTCACTGTATTGATACTGCATTCTGGATTTTGCTTGAGTACCAGTGTCATTCTGTTCAGCAGCCAGGGTCCTGCCAGGGACACTGAAGTGTGCATGCTCTTTAAAGATGGATTGTTTTGTTATAGTCAATGATAATGCTAGTTAGTCTACTTCTATTTTGACTTTAACAATTACAGAGTTTAAAAGTGTATAACTCCTAGAACAGTACAGGGAGCCCTGGTCCCTTTTCCCTACTTCGTGATTTAACTTTATTATTTTTCTCAATTGCTTGCTTTCCTGACTCCTCAAGGACCACATTCTCCAGTGAATGCTAGAGCATGTCTCCATGGTAAGCCAAAGCCTGCCCTCTTCAGCCTTTAATTGTTCTGCAGCTGCCTCTGAATTGACAGGCACAAGTAGCCACACTGTGTGCAGGAACATGCCAAGGAAGGTGCCAATAATGAATCAAAATAAGAAAATTACCAACAATTTTAAGATACTAACCTTGGACACAGTTTTTTTTTTAGGGAGTCCACTTTTCCCATTGATAAGTGGGTTTTTAAACCTTGGGATGTCATTTGCTCCCAATAACAATATGTGTCTGATTTAAAAATTGAATCTAACTAAATAGAATTGACTGTTAATATTTTGTTGGAATATGTGCTAACAACTGTTAACTAATGACATGCATTCTGTAAAAGAGGCGCTTTCCCATGATATAGGCATGAAGTGGTGCCAATGAGCATAGAGTGGAAATGTGAACTGTGGTGACTGGGTTCAGCATTTCTGATGCAGCATTGTCAGTGGGCCTTTACAGATACTTTGCAAGTATATATTAGCTTTCACTCTTGTTATTAAGTTATAGCAGTTCTATTATAGACAGCAAGTTTGCCTTGATTATTTTAATGACTTCTGCTCAGCACCCAGGAAATAAAATTGACATATTTTTATAATGTAAGCATACATTTTTGTACACTGTGTTCATTTGAATAAAGTAAGTTCAGTGTTGGCTTGTAGATAATAAAAAGAAAGCATTTGATTTTGATTCAATAAATGTTTTTCATTCCTGAAAAAAAAATCAAGGGAATAATCCAAGAAGATATAACAATTGTAAATATATAGGAATAAAACTTAGGAGAGCTTTAATATATAAGGCAAATATTAAGAGCCATAAAGTGAGAAAGAGACAGTAACCCAATAATAGTGGGGGACCTTTACCACACCACTTTCATTAATGGACAGATCATTCAGGCAGAAAATCAATAAGGAAACATAGGTATTAAATGACACATTAATCCAGAATGACTCAAGTATTCCATCCTAAAGCAACTTAGTGCACATTTTCTCAAGTGCACAATGAACATTCTCCAGGATTGCCAACATGCTTGGCCACAAAAGCTAGCCTTAATAAACTTAGGAAAACTGATATCATATCAAGCATTTTTTTTTCAGATCACAATGCTATGAGTTAAGATTAGATACAAATTACAAGGAAAAATATGTAAAAAGACAAAAAATTGGAGGCTAAACAATATACTACTAAACAACAAATGAATAACTGAAAAAAAGAAAGAAAAAATACATAGAGACAAATGAACATGAAAGCACAATGATCTAAAAGCTATGGGATTCAACAAAAGCAGTTCTGAAAGGGGAGGATATAGAAATACAATCTTACTTCAGGAAGTGAGGAAAATCTCAAATGAACAAACTAAACTTACACCTAAAGCTAACAGAGAAAGAAGAATTAACAAAATCTAAAGTTATGTATTTTTCATAGAACTAGAACAAATAGTTTTACAATATTTATGGAAAAACAAAAGACCCTAAAGTGCCACAGCAATCTTGAGAAAGAAGAATGGAAATGGAGGAATCGAACTTCTTGACTTCAAAATATACTGCAAAACTGCAGTCATCAAGACAGTATGGTACTGGCACAAAGAGAGAAACATAGATCAATAGAACAAAATAGAAAGTCCAGAGATAAATCCATGCACGTATGTGTACCTTACTTTGACAAAGGAGGCAAAAATATACAATGGAGAAAAGACAATCTCTTCAACAAGTGGTGCTGGGAAAACTAGTAAACTATGCACAAATGATGAAACTAGGACACTTTCTAACACCATACACAAAAATAAACTCAAAATGGATTAAAGATCTAAATCTCAGACCAGAAACTATCAAACTCTTAGGGGAAAACATAGGCAGAACACTGTCTGACATAAACCACAGCAAGATCCTCTATGACCCACCTCTCTGAGTAATGTAAATAAAAACAAAAACAAACAAATGGGACCTAATTAAACTTAAAAACTTTTTCATGACAAAGGAAACTATAATCAAGGTGAAAGATGGCCCTCAGAAAGGGAGAAAATGATAGCAAATGAAACAACTGACAACAAATTAATCTCCAATGTACACAAGCAGCACATGTAAATCAATATCAGGAAAACAGACAACCCAATCAAAAATTGGCAAAAACCTAAACAGACATTTCTCCAAAGAAGACATAAAGATGGCTAATAGACACATGAAAAGATGCTTGACATCACTCATTGTTAGATAAATGCAACTCAAGACCACAAAGAGGTATCATCTTACACTGGTCAGAATGTCCATCATCAAAATGTCTACAAACAATAAATGCTGGAGAGGGTGTGGAGAAATGGGAACCCTCTTACACTGTTGGTGAGAATGCAAACTGGTACTGCCACTATGGAGAACAACGTGGAGATTCCTTGAAAAACTGGGAATAGACTACCCATATGACCTAACAATCCCAATGCTGAGCATACACCCTGAGGAAACCAGAATTGAAAGATGCATATGTACCCCAATGTTCATTGAAGCACTATTTACAATAGCTAGAACATGGAAGCAACCTAGATGTCCATTGGCAGATGAATGGATAAGGAAGTTGTGGTACATATACACAATGGAATATTGCCCAAGTATTAAAATGAATGCATTTGAGTCAGTTCTAATGAAGTGGATGAATCTGGAGCCTCTTACACAGGGTGAGATCAAGTCAGAAAGTGGAAGACAAATACAGTATACTAACACATATATATGGAATTTAGAAAGATGGTACTGATGATCCTCTTTAAGAATTTTCCACATAGAGAGGATCATCAGTACCATCTTTCCAAATGGTACATTACCATATGCAAAATAGATGACTAGTGCAAATTCAATGCATGAAGCAGGGTACTGAAAGTTGGTGCTCTGGGTCATTCCAGAGGGATAGGATGGGGAGAGAGGTGGGAGGAGTTTCAGGATTGGGTGATGGGGGGAAACTGTGGAAAATTCTGAAAGAGATGGGAGTACCAGACCACCTGATCTGCCTCCTGAGAAATCTGTATGCAGATCAAGAAGCAACAGATAGAACTGGACATGGAAAAATAGACTGGTTCCAAATTGGGAAAGGAATACATCAAGGCTGTATATTGCCACCCTGTTTATTTAACTTATATGCAGAGTACATCATACAACATGCTGGGCTGGATGAAGCACAAGCTGGAAGCAAGATTGCTGGGAGAAATGTCAATAACCTCAAATATGCAGGTGACACCACCCTAATGTGAGAAAGTGAAGAACTAAAGAGCTTCTTGATGAAAGTGAAAGAGGAGAGTGAAAAACTTGGCTTAAAATTCTGCATTCAGAAAACTAAGATTATGGCATCCAGTCCTATCACTTCATAGCAAATAGATGGGGAAACAGTGGAAACAATGACAGACTTTATTTTCTTGGGTTTCAAAATCACTGCAGATGGTGACTGCAGCCATGAAATTAAAAGACACTTTCTCCTTGGAAGAACAATTATGAACAACCTAGTCAACATATTAAAAAGTAGAGACATTACTTTGCCAAAAAAGGTCTATCTAGTCAAAGTTATGTTTTTTTTTTTTTTCCAGTAGTCATGTGTGCATCTGAGAGTTGGCCCATAAGAAAGCTGAGCACTGAAGAATCAATGCTTTTGAACTGTGATGTTGGAGAAGGCTCTTGAGAGCCCCTTGGCCTGCAAGGAGATCCAAACAGTCCCTCCTGAAAGAAATCAGTCCTAAATATTCATTGGAAAGACTGATGCTGAAGTTGAAACTCCAATACTTTGACCACTTGATGTGAAGAACTGACTCATTGGAAAAGACCCTGATGCTGGGAAAGACTGAAGGTGGGAGGAGAAGGGGATGACAGAGGATGAGATGGTTGGATGGCATCACTGACTTAATGGGCATGGGTTTGAGCAAGCTCTGGGAGTTGGTGATGGACAGGGAAGCCTGGTGTCCATGGGGTCACAAAGAGTTGGACACAACTGAATGACTGAACTGAAAGAACTGACTGGTGATCCTACATGTAGGGAAGCAAGGACGACACAGATGTAGAGAATAGACTTTTGGACTTTGTGGAAAAAGGTGAGAGTGGAAAGATTTGAGAGAAGAGCCTTGAAAAGTGTACATTACCATTTGCGAAATAGATGATCAGTTCAAGTTCAATGCATGAAGCAGGACACCCTAAGCCAGTGCTCTGGGTGGACCCAGAGAGATCGGGTGGGGAGATAGGTGGGAGGGGTTTCAGGATGGGGGGGGGGGCACATGTATACCTGTGGCTGATTCATGTCTATGTATGGCAAAAACCATCACAATATTGTAAAGTAGTTATCCTCCAATTAAAATAAATAAATTAATTTAAAAATGGTAATGATGGCAGTTAATTTTTATTGCCTTATAAGGTTTTCTATATTTGTTATCAGTTATTAGATATGAGTTAATATTGTAAGACAATACTCCATAATGATGATGATTTTTGACAAGTTTTAATAAATGTTATCTTTTATTATAAAAATTAAAGTTAGAATAAAAAAAAATCATCAAAATCAGAGCAGAAGTAACTGTAAAAGATAGAAAAGAGTAACAATGATTAATGAAAATAAAACATTTTCAAGAAGATAAAACTGATAAATCTTGAGCCAGATTCATCAGGAAAAAGGGGAAAGGGTTCAAATCAATAAAATTAGAAATAAAAAAGGATAAATTACAGCTGACACCACAGAAATACAAAATATCATAGGAGACTACAACAATTAACTCTATGAAAATAAAATGGACTGTGTGGAAGACATGGTCAAATTCTTAGAAAGGTACACCTCCCAAAATGGAACCAGGAAGAAACATAAAATATGAACAGACAGATCACATGCACTGAAATTAAACTGTGATATAAAAATGCCCAGGAAACAAAAGTCCAAAACCTGATGGCTTCACAGGCAATTTCTATCAAAGATTTACTGAAGAGCTAACAGCTATTCTTCTGAAACTCTTCCAAAAATTGCAGAGGAAGAAAAACCCCCATATTCATTCTATGAGGTCACCATTACCCTGATATCAAAACCAGATAAAGATACTACAAAAATGAAAAGTAAAGGTCAAAATCACTGATGAACATAGATGCCAAAAATCCTCAACAAATACTAAACATTCAAATGCAACAATACATTAAAAGGTTCATACACCATGATCAAGTGGGATATATCCAAAGGATAAAAGGATTTTTCAATGTTTTCGGATCAATCGCTGTGACACACCACATCAACAAATTGAAAAATAAAAACCATATGATCTTCTCAACAAATGCAGAAAAAGCTTTTGGCAAAACTTAATATTCATTTATGTTAAAAAAAAAAAAGAAGTAGGGCATACACACTGAGGAAACCAGATCTGAAAGAGACACGTGCACCCCAATGTTCATCACAGCACTGTTTATAATAGCCAGGTCATGGAAGCAACCTAGATGCCCATCAGCAGATGAATGGATAAGGAAGCTGTGGTACATATACACCATGGAATATTACTCAGCCATTAAAAAGAATTCATTTGAACCAGTCCTAATGAGATGGATGAAGCTGGAGCCCCTTATACAGAGTGAAGTAAGCCAGAAAGATAAAGACCATTACAGCATACTAACACATATATATGGAATTTAGAAAGATGGTAATGATAACCCTATATGCAAAACAGAAAAAGAGACACAGAAATACAGAACAGACTTTTGAACTCTGTGGGAGAATGTGAGGGTGGGATATTTCAAAAGAACAGCATGTATACTATCTATGGTGAAACAGATCACCAGCCCAGGTGGGATGCATGAGACAAGTGCTCCGGCCTGGTGCACTGGGAAGACCCAGAGGAATCGGGTGGAGAGGGAGGTGGGAGCGGGGATTGGGATGGGGAATACGTGTAAATCCATGGCTGATTCATATCAATGTATGACAAAACCCACTGAAATGTTGTGAAGTGATTGGCCTCCAACTAATAAAAAAAATTAAAAAAAACATAAAAAAAAAGTAGGTATATATCTCAACATAATAAAGACCATATATGGCAAACCTAGAGCTAACATCATACTTAATGGTGAAAAGGTAAAAGCATTTCCTCTAAGATTAGGATCTAGAGGATATTCACTCTCACAACTTTATTTCAACTAATTTTTGAAGTCCTAGTTAGAGCAATTAGAGAAGAAAAGGAAATAAGAGGAATCTGAATTGATAAAGAAGTAGTAAAACTGTCACTGTTTGCAGATGACATGGTAGTATACAAAGAAACTTCTAAAGATGCTACCATAAAACTACTAGAGCTCATCAATCAATTTGGTAAAATTGCAGGTTACAAAATTAATTCTAAGAAATCCACTGCATTTCTATACACTAACAATATTTACTTAAGGAGACCAAAGACCTATACTCCAAAAACTGTAAGACACTGATGAAAGAAATCAAAGACAAAAACAAACAGATTGAAAGATACACCTTGTTCTTGGATTGGAAGAATCAATATTGTCAAAATTACTGTACTACCCAAGGCAATCTACAGATTCAATGCAATCACTATCAAATGACCAACGGCACTTCTCACAGAAATATGACACAAAATCTTAAAATTCGTATGGAGACACAAAAGGCACCAAATAGTGAGAGCAATATTGAGAAAGAAAAATGGAGCTGGAAGAATTAGGTTTCCTGACTTCAGATTATACTACACTGCTATAGTCATCAAAACATTATAGTATTGGCACAAAAATAGAAATAAAATTCAAAGGAACAGTATGGGAAGTCCAGAAATAAGCTTAGGCACTTGTGGTCAAATACTCTATGACAAAGTAGTCAAGACTATACAATGGAGGAAAGTTAGTCTCTTCAATAAATGATGCTGGGAAAACTGGACAGCCACATGTAAAAGAATGAAATCAGAACATTGTTTAACACCACACACAAAAATAAATACAAAATGGATTAATGACTTGATTGTGAGACTGGACACTATAAATCTCTTAGAGGAGAACATAAGCAGAACACTCTTTGACATAAATTGCACCATATATTTTTTGCTCTATCTCCCCAAAGAATGGCAAGGAAAACAAAAGTAAATGAATAGGACCTAATTAAAAGCTTTCACACAGCAAAGAATATCATAAGGGAAACAAGAAGACAACCCAGAGAATGGGAGAAAATGTTTGTAAATGATGCATCTGACAAATATTAGACTCCAAAATTTATAAACAGTTCATGTGGCTTATATCATTAAAATAAAAAACCCAATTAAAAAAATGGGCATAATACCTAAGCAGACATTTCTCCAAAGAATACATACAAATGGCCAAGAAGCATATGAAAAGATATTCAACATTGCTAATTATTAGAACAACACAAATCAAAAGTACAATGAGTTACAAAACTTTGCACCTTTCAAAATGGCTATTGTCAAAAATCCACAAACAATAAATGCTGAAGATGGTATGAAAATAAAGGAATAACTGAGCAACTGAACAACAATTGATTCTACAATTGAAAATCAGTTTGAAAATCACTGTTATTTACATTGCTTAGTAAAAATATGCCTTAGTTTGCTACTTCTCCCTGATGTATATTCTAGTTGAACCTCACTCTCCACATAGAAATCCACTCATTCCTTGAGGAATCCATTTACTCCCTTCCTTACTGGCATCCCCTGGTTGCCTACTGAGTGGCAATTGACTCTGTCACATTTTCTTCAAGCACATGATTCTTAGAGCAAATAATGTTATGACTTAAGAATAAATGACAATTTTTAGGTCCAGGAACTGGCAACAAGTTCATAAATTTTATTTCATTATGAGGCAGGGGAAAAAATTCTATTAGTTTTCTATTGCAGTGTAACAATTACCACAATTTAGTGGCTTAAAACAGCACAATTTCCTTGGGTCAGGTATGGTTGCTGCTGCTGCTAAGTCGCTTCAGTTGTGTCTGACTCTGTGTGACCCCGTAGATGACAATCCAGCAGGCTACTCCATTCCTGGGATTCTCCAGGCAAGAACACTGGAGTGGATTGCCATTTCCTTCTCCAACGCGGAAAGTGAAAAGTGAAAGTGAAGTCGCTCAGTCGTGTCCTACTCAGCGACCCCATGGACTGCAGCCTACCAGGCTCCTCCGTCCATGGGGCTTTCCAGGCAAGAGTACTGGAGTAGGGTGCCATTGCCTTCTTCAGTCAAGTAGGGAGTAACAGGTTAATTAGATTATCTGCCTAGGGTCTCACAAGGATGAAATAAAGGTGTTGACTGCAGCTGTGATCTCCTCTGGGGCTTAAGTTCCTCCTCCAATCTCACTGGAGTTTGGCAGAGGTCAGTTTTTAGAGGCTATAGCTATAGAACTCATGGTGATTGGCTTCATCAAGGTCAGCAGAAAAACTCTCTTTACTGTAATGATTCAGACCCTTTTTTAATGGCCAAGCTGATCATGCCATAACCACATACAATGATCATTCTTGTGATTAAATACAAATCCACTACTTAGTAATCTAATTGTGAGAGTGATATCCCATTCAGAAGTCCTGCCCATACTCAAGGAGTGGGAATCATATAAGATGTATACATCAAAGTCATAAGGATCATCTTAGAACTCAGCCTGCCATACTAACCATCTCTTTTTCCAATATCTATCCTTGATTTATCATTGAAAGTCCCACATTCCCAGTGAAAACGCTTGGTTACAGGAAAACCTGTACAGTTGCTAGTCACTACAGTCGTGTCTGTGCAGCACTGGAATGGCAAGCGGCCTAGAGGAGATACCCCACACCCAAGGTCAGTGGCAGTGGCCATGAGAAGATACCCCACATCTAAAGTAAGGAGCAGCAGCTGCACTTTGCTGGAGCAGCCGTGAAGACATACCCCACGTCCAAGATAAGAGAAACCCCAGTAACACGGTAGGTACTAAGAGAGGGCATCAGAGGGCAGACAGACCAAAACCAAAATCACAGAAAATTAACCAGTCTAGTCACATGGAACACAGACTTGTCTAACTCAATGAAACTAAGCCGTGCTATGCAGGCCCACCCAAGATGGACAGGTCATGGTGGAGAGTTCTGACAAAACATGGTCCACCGGAGAAGGGAATGACAAACCACTTCAATATTCTTGCCTTGAGAACCACATGAACCATATGAAAAGGAAAAAAGATAGAACACTGAAAGATGAACCCCCAGGTTGGTAGGTGGCCAATTCGCTACTGGAGATCACTGGTGAAATAACTCCAGAAAGACTGAAGAGATGGAGCCAAAGCAAAAACATCACACAGTTGTGGATGTGACTGGTGATAGAAGCAGGTCCGATGCTGTGAAGAACAATTATTTCATAGGAACTTAAAATATGATGTTGGAGAAGACTCTTGAGAGTCCCTTGGACTGCAAGGAGATCCAATCAGTCCATCCTGAAGTAGATCAGTCCTGGGTGTTCATTGGAAGGACTGATGCTGAAGCTGAAACTCCAATACTTTGGCCACCTCATGTGAAGAGTTAACTCATTGGAAAAGACCCTGATGCTGGGAGGGATTGGGGGCAGGAGGAGAAGGGGATGACAGAGGATGAGATAGATGGATGGCATCACCGACTCGATGGACATGAGTTTGAGTAATATCCGGGAGTTGTTGATGGACAGGGAGGCCTGGCGTGCTGTGATTCATGGGGTCGCAAAGAGTAGGACACGACTGAGCAACTGAACTGAATTGAACTGAACTGAACTAGAATGTTAGGTCCATGAATCAAGGCAAATTGGAAGTGGACAAACCGGAGATGGCAAGAGTAAATGTCAACATTTTAGGAATCAGCAAACTAAAATGGACTGGAAAGAGTGAATTTAACTCAGATGACCGTTATATCCACTACTGTGGGCAAGAATCCCTTAGAAGAAACCATCATAGTCGACAAGAGTACAAAATGCAGTACTTGGATGCAATCTCAAAAACGAAAGAATGATCTCTGTTTATTTCCAAGGCAAACCATTCAATATCACAGTCATCCAAGTCTATGTCCCGACCAGTAATGCGTAAGAAGCTGAAGTTGAATGGTTCTATGAAGACCTACAAGACCTTCTAGAACTGACACCCAAAAAAGATGTCCTTTTCATTACAAGGGACTGGAATGCAAAAGTAGACTCTACGCATGGACAACTGAAATCAGATTGATTATATTCATGGCAGGCAAAGATGGAGAAGCTCTACAGTCACCAAAAACAAAACCAGGAGCTGACTGTGACTCAGATCATGGACTCCTTATTGCCAAATTTATGCTTACATTGAAGAAAGTAGGGGAAACCACCAGACCATTCAGGTATGACCTAAATCAAATCCCTAATGATTATACAGTGGAAGTGAGAAATAGATTAAAGGGACTAGATCTGATAGACAGAGTGCCTGATGAACTATAGTTGGAGGTTCGTGACCTTTTACAGGAGACAGGGATCAAGACCATCCAAAAGAAAAAGAAATGCACAAAAGCAAAATGACTGTCTGAGGAGGCCTTACAAATAGTTGTGAAAAGAAGAGAAGCAAAAAACAAAGGAGAAAAGGAAAGATATACCCATTTTAATGCAGAGACCCAAAGAGTAGCAAAGAGAGATAAGAAAGCCTTCCTCAGTGATCAATGCAAAGAAATAGAGGAAAACAATAGAATGGGAAAAAAAATAGAGATCTCTTCAAGAAAATTAGAGATACCAAAGGAAATTTTTCATGCAAAAGTAGGCTCAATAAAGGACAGAAATGATATGGATCTAACAGAAGCACAAGATATTAAGAAGAGGTGGCAAGAATGCACAGAAGAACCTTACAAAAAAGACCCAGGTCACTAAGATGATGTAATCCAGATAACCATGACCCAGATAACCGTGATGATGTGATCACTCACCTAGAGCCAGATATCTTGGAATGTGAAGTCAAGTGGGCCTTAGGAAACATCACCACGAACAAAGTTAGCAGAGGTGATGGAATTCCAGTTGCACTATTTCAAATCCTAAAATATGATGCTGTGAAAGTGCTGCACTCAATATGCCACCAAATTTTGAAAACTCATCAGTGGCCACAGGACTGGGAAAGGTCAGTTTTCATTCCAATCCAAAAGAAAAACAATGCCAAGCATTCTTGAACTACTGCACAATTGCACTCATCTCACATGCTAGTTAAGTAATGCTCAAAATTCTCCAAGCCAAGCTTCATCAATACATGAACCAGGAATGTGCAGATATTCAAGCTGGATTTGGAAAAGGCACAGGAACCAGTGATCAAATTGCCAACATCTGCTGGATCATCGAAAAAGCAAGAGAGTTCCAGAAAAACATCTATTTCTGCTTTATTGACTATGCCAAAGCCTTTGACTGTGTGGATCACAATAAACTGTAGAAAATTCTTAAAAAGATGAGAATCCCAGACCACCTGACCTGTGTCTTGAGAAATCTGTATGCAGGTGAGGAATCAACAGTTAGAACTGGACATGGAACAACAGATGGTTACAAATAGGGAAAGGAGTACATCAAGGCTGTATATTGTCACTCTGCTTATTTAACTTTTATGCAGAGTACATCATAAGAAATGCTAGGCTGAATGAAGCACAAGGTGGAATCAAGATTGCTGGGAGAAATATCAATAATTTCAGATAAGCAGATATCACCAACCTTATAGCAGAAAGCGAAGAAGAAGAATTAAAGAGCCTCTTGGTTAAGGTGAAAGAGGAGAGACAAAAGGTTGGCTTAAAGCTCAACATTCAGATAACTAAGATCATGGCATCCAGCCCTTTCACTTCATGGCACATAGATGGGGAAACAGTGGAAACAGTGACTGACTTTATTTCTGGGTGCTCCAAAATCACTGCAGATGGTGACTGCAGCCATTAAATTAAAAGACACTTACTAATTTGAAGGAAAGTTATGACCAAATTAGACAGCATATTAAAAAGCAGAGACATTACTTTACCCACAAAAGTCTGTTTAGTCAAGGTTTTTCCAGTAGTCATGTATGGATGTGAGTGTTGGACGATAAGGAAAGCTGAGCACTGAAGAATTGATGCTTTTGAACTGTGGTGTTGCAGAAGACTCTTGAGAGTCCCTTGGACTGCAAGGAAATCCAACCAGTCCATCCTAAATGAGATCAGTCCTGCGTGTTCATTGGAAGGATTCATATTGAAGCTGAAACTCCAATACTTTGGCCACCTGATGCAAAGAGATGACTCATTTGAAAATACCCTGATGCTGGGAAAGATTGAAGGCAGGAATAGAAGAGGACGACAGAGGATGAGATGGTTGGATGACATCACTGACTCAATGGACATGAGTTTGGGTAAACCCCGGGAACTGGTGATGGAGAGAGAGGCCTGGTGTGCTGCAGTCAGACACAACTGATCAACTGAACAGAACTGAACTGACAGTCGTATCTGACTCTGTGACTCTATGGACACTAGCCCACCAGGCTCCTTTGTCCATGGGTTTCTTCAGGGAAGAATACTGGAGTAGGTTACCATGTCCTCCTCCAATGGATCTTCTCGAGCTAGGGATTGAACCTACCTCTAAGTCTCTTGCATTGGCCGGCAGGTTCTTTACTACTATTGCCACCTTTCCAGTAGAAAATGAAGTCTCTGAGCAAGCACCCTTAATGTCCCATACCTAATGAAAGTCCAATTATGGGTAACCTGTATATGGAGTTTGTTCCTCTTCTCCTCTAATAAAATTTTTGTAAAGAGGGATTATCGAGTGGTGTGCCTATGGTTAGATGCCTCAGAGTCAGCATCATAGAAACACATGATCAAAATTTTATATTTTGGGGGGAGGCATATCCCACCTATTGTGCACAATAATGTTCATAAATGGAACACTATGGAGAGGAAAGGAATATCACAAATTTAGAGTTCTTTTTGAATTCACTGTGTGTAAATTTATAAATGCAATATCTCAATGGTGTTAGTAAAACTCTAAGTGTAGGCAACAATGGCTAAAGTCACCAGTGCTTTCAGAGCAAGTCTAAATTAAATTTCAAACATCACTAATTAACATACATTCATTTTTCTACTTCAGTATTTGTTTATACATCCCTACCTAAATTCAACAAACATTCAGCTTGAGAAAATAATGTAAGAATTTTGAATAATAATCGTGGGACTGACTACAACATTGAATTGCAGCTTATTAGCACTTTTACCATCTTCTTGCCATCCATTTTGAATAAAATTTTGATAAAATAAAATCAAAAGGAAAAGATGGCTTTCTGATTAAAAGAAAATTTGAATTTTATATTTCATAATGTACTTTGCTTTCTTCTCATGATTGGATAATTATTTCCTAAGTCAAAAGCTGAAACCAAGACAATTGTTTCTTATTAATTTCTTTCTATATAGATTATTTTATATCATTTGAAATGGAATGTAATTCCAAGGGAAAAATATAGAATTTCCTCTCACAATAGAATATAAATTTTCAGCTTTTATAGGATATTAGTTCCCTGGAGTTCTTGGCATTGAAATGTGATACTTTGTATTGCTTTTGTCTGTTTAGAAGGATAGATCAATGGCCATTGTTCTTTTTATTATTTGATTTTAGCTTGAACTTTTCTGTCTGTTTTATCTGCCTTGGAACAAATTTAGTTGCATAAAAAGACAGTCCTTAGACACCCACTTATTATAAATGACTTTTCATTCTACTTTACTTAGGTTTTACCATCAGCTCAAGAAATATCTTCAGAATATTAACAGATTTAACAATTACACTCAAAATGACATTTGACTTCATTTAAATTTCAGATGCGTTTCTTTTTCATATGAATATTCACTGCTCATATCTCTTCTCATTTATTTTCTAAAAGTCTACCTCAGCATGCAAGTGACAATCATCTGTTGCTTTGTGTCAAACATTTCTAATATAATGAGTTTATGTGTTAATTTTTAGTTTTTATTTTGTCTATTCCTGTGGAAGAAGAATCTCTTGAGCTTTCTAGTTTGACCGGTGAACAAATTTCATGGAGACAATACTTTACTGTCTGGATGCCTTGCCATCATAAGCAAGGAGGCCATTTCACCATACCAAACCTGGGGAATCTCTTTTCTCACTTTCCAGTTTTTAGACTTTAAAGTTGATTTATTTGAAGAAGCTCTTAGAAGGAAAGAGGGCAAGGACTTAATACACATCATGGAATTCTACCCTATATAGCTCACTGTATCTTAGTAAAACATATTTTGACATAATTAGTGATTCTGGAATCCTTCCCAGAAGCAGAGAAGTGCCGACAATGGGAGGAAAACTGAAATGCCAATGCTAAACCCAGACAGTTATTTCAGATTTTTAGTTTTATCATATGCAAATGTCTTTCCAGACCCTACAAATTAAAAAAAAAAAAGCTTCATTCAGAATGTTTAAATGTATCAAATAGCACTGTTTCATGGCTACTGTCAGTGTTCACTGTTAAACACAGGGGGCCTCAAAAGAAACACAAACTGCTTAGAAATAGAATAGTCAAGTTACAATGGTTAATGATTATCTTGCTTCATTCTCAAGTTGTTCCTCAAAGAAACACTTACATGTAGGCATCATATCACCACCAACTAGCCGAAAGTATTTACTAGGAATGTTTACTAGGAAGGAAATCAACTTTTAAAATAAAATAAACAGGAATAAACAGTAAACATCTAGTATTTGATAAACTCATGGAAAAACCAGACCCTCAAGTTGCCTTTTATTTATTTGCAATTGAGATTAAACTTCAACTACTTCAAATCTAAAGAAACCTGGCACCAGAAATGCTGTTAACTTTGGAAAAAAATCATCACTTGTCAATCTATCTTTAGCCTTGACAGATTTTGAAGATTTGGTTCACTAAATTTGTTCACTCCTTTTTGGACTCTGTCCAAATAGACCATTTTATGAATTCATTTGGTGACATTATCTGAACATCCCAACATTTTAAGTTGACTTCTCCTTCCTGGTGGCTGATTAAGCTTCATTTAGAACATCCAAATATAGTTATGAGTATGCCTTCTCTACCATCTAATCTAGACAATGCATATACACTGGCTCAGACAATTTCATTTGGCAGTGAGAAATTCCAGCACCTGTTTTCCCAAAGAAACTATCAACTTATAAAGCTGAAAACCTGATTGGAGCTATTAACCCAAGGCACTTAGGGTTTACAACCAGCACATAGAATTTTTAAAGATTGGTTTCTAACATACTGAAGAGTGTACAGTACTTATCCAAAGATGGTATATTTCTAGTTCTCATGAAACACTTGGGTTCATCGTCTTACCTTCAGAAGGCAGCATAAAACACAGCATGTATCTTGTAGACATTACTGCTTTGTATGAAGTGAAGTGAAGTGAATACACACACACACACACACACACACACACACATATGTATATGTGTATGGAAAATAAACTTCTTTCCACAATGATGAACCTTGCAGCTTTCTTTAGATGGTTTAGATTTCTTTTGATGTCAGCTCTTTCCTCACAATCTTTGCCTCATTCCCTACTATTATTTGGCTCTGAGTAAAGGAAATGAGGCTCCTAAGTATTTAACTCTTTAATAATGATGAACATGTAAAAATTGCATATCTTATTTGGTTGGTTGCACCCTTATTTACTTTTTCACTTTTCTCAGTTCTCATTCTCTAGTCCAGAAGCATGGTTTATAACAGCAATCAGATTTAGCCCTTTATCTCTATTCTGGCTTTCATTACTTGGGTTATTTGTAAGACCACAACTATCTGCAAACTAAATTCCCTGTCTCAAGTATTTTTGTCCTCGAACGTACTTTTCACACCACTGCCATATTTATCTCTTTCAAGCACCACTTACAACTTGTAATCCTTTATGTCTTCATTTCAAATGCAAACTCATCATTTGATGATTCAAACCCTATAATCTAATATCACACTCCCTCTCCCTAGCCATTGATACTGGTCTTTAGTTATAGTTAGATTATTTTTCTTGTCAACTCATTCATACTCCCCACAAGAGTCATGACACATTTATGTGATTCAGCTATTCATTTATATAGTAAAAATAATATTATATTAATATAACAAAAATTCATGACAAAATTGCCCTCAGACTCGTAACAACTAAATATTTTTGGTTTTTCTTGATATAATAACTGCAAATAGTGATATAGTATTTATTAGGTGTCATGCCCTATTCTAATAGCTTTAGAGATATGATCTGTATAACCAACAGTAGCCGTCATCCACTCTGATTAGTTGGTGCTTGTGTCACACTACTTGTTAAATATAGTGACTATTATCCTTGCTAAAAGTAGTGGTCAGAAAAGGCTTTTATCTGTGTTGAGTTAAGAGTAGGAGTACTGAAAACTGTTTCAGGTAAAGGATGTGATATGCTAAGGGTCACCAAGTTCAAAGAAAACATAGGAAATTGTAAGTAGGCCAGTACACTTGGAGTGAAAACGGAGTAGGGGATTGAGAACAAATACTAGAACGGCATGCTCCAGAAAGATCATTATGGACCTTGAAAATTATCAAAGTAAAGAAAAAAAAAAAAAAAAACTGAAGTAGAGAAATAACATGTTCAAATGAGTACTTTAGAAACTCCACTCTGTCAGCAGTGTGGGCAATAGATTTAAGATGTTAGATTATAGATAAGGTTACCTGTGTGGAGGGACTCTTTCCTGACTATCACATTTGTCTACCTCAAATTTTATTCTGTGAATGGTATTGAGTTTTAAACTTCTTTCCCACATGAGAGTTTGCTACAACATTTTAACTCTTCTCAAAAAAACTTTCTAATGTTAAAACAAGAATGCCCATCTCTGTTCTATATCTACATCACTCCCCAGTTCAACTGTTTCTAAGGACTAGCTATGAACCAGAATAAAATTCAAAGACTTTCCTTTGCTTTACAAAGTCCTCTATGATCTTTTCTCTGCCCAACTCCATGAGGTAAACTTATATTATTCTCACCTTCATTCACTATGATCCAGCCACACCAGCCTTGTTTTATTATTTGGGTTAATGAAGGACTTGTCATTAGGTGTTTACTTCTGCCTAGAATGTATCAATGCCTCCCCCCCCCCCATATTTCCAATGCTACTAAACCTGGATCTTTGTTTTTCATATCTCAGCTGAGATATCACTTCAAAGAGGCCTTTTCTAACCACTAAGTGTAAGACACAAAAAATGTTCTGCCTATGTTTTCATCTAGGGGTTTTATGGTTTCCAGCACTACACTTGGATCTTTAATCCATTTTGAGTTTATTGTTGTATATGGCATCAGAGAATGTTCTAACCTCATTCTTTTACATGTAGCTGTCCAAATGTCTCAGCGCCACTTATTAAAAAGACTATTTTCTCCATTGTATATCCTTGACTCCTTTGTCACAGAATAATTGACCATAGGTGTGTGTGTTTAGTTCTGAGCTCTCTACTCTGTTTCATTGAACTATGTGTCTGTTTTTGTGCTAGTAACATAAGTTTTCATTATTGTAGCTTTGAAGCATAGTTTGAAGTTAGAAAGACTGATTCTTTCAACTTTATTCTTTTTTCTTAAGATTTTTATGACTATTTTGGATCTTTTGTGTTTCCATACATTTTTTTTTAATTATTTGCTCTACTTTTTTTAAAAATGGAATTGGTATTTTGATAGGGGTTGCATTGAATTTGTAGAGTACCTTGAGTAGTATGGTCATTTTAACAATATTATGTCTTCCAATTCAATCAGAGTATATTTATCCATCCGGCTGTGCCATTCAGTTTCTTTAATCATTGTCTTACAGTTTTCCTGGTAGTTCAGCTGGGAAAGAATCTGCTTGCAATGCATGAGACCCTGGTTCAATTCCTGGGATGGAAAGATCTGCTGGAGAAGGGATAGCCTACCCACTCCAGTATTCTTGGGCTTCCCTCGTGGCTAAGATGGTAGAACTCTGCCTGCAATGTGGGAAACGTGGGTTCAGTTCCTGAGTTGGGAAGATACCCTGGAGAAAGGAATGGTTACCCATTGCAGTATTCCGGCCTGGAGAATTCCATGGACTGTATAGTCCATGGGGTCACAAAGAGTCAGAAACGACTAAATGACTTTCACTCATATCACTGTCCAAGTATGTTTTTGCCTATGCAGGTAAGTTTATTCCTAGGTATGGTTTACTGTTTGATGTGATGTTAAATGAGGCTGTTTCCTTAATTTTTCTTTCAGGTAGTTTACTGTTGGAACATATAAATATCACAGATTTTTATATATTACTTTTTATCCATTTATTTTTATTAGTTGGAGGCTAATTACTTTACCATATTGTAGTGGTTTTTGCCATACATTGACATGAATCAGCCATGGATATACATGTATTTCCTATCCCGATACCCCCTCCTGCCCCACTCCCCACCCCATCCCTCTGGGTCTTCCCAGTGCACCAGCCCCGAGCACTTGTCTCATGCATCCCACCTGGGCTGGTGATCTGTTTCACCTTAGATAATATACATGTTTCGATGCTGTTCTCTCAAAACATCCCACCCTCACCTTCTGCCACAGAGTCCAAAAGTCTATTCTGTACATCTGTGTCTCTTTTTCTGTTTTGCATATAGGGTTATCATTACCATCTTTCTAAATTCCATATATATGCGTTAGTATACTGTATTGGCCTTTATCTTTCTGGTTTACTTTACTCTGTATAATGGGCTCCAGTTTCATCCGTCTCATTAGAACTGATTCAAATGAATTCTTTAAAACGGCTGAGTAATATTCCATGGTATATATGTACCACAGCTTCCTTATCTATTTGTCTGCTGATGGGCATCTAGGTTGCGTCCATGTCCTGGCTATTATAAACAGTGCTGCGATGAACATTGGGGTACACGTGTCTATTTCAGATCTGGTTTCCTCAGTGTGTATGCCCAGAAGTGGGATTGCTGGGTCATATGGCAGTTCTATTTCCAGTTTTTTTTTTTTTTTTTTTTTTTTAAGAAATCTCGACACTGTTCTCCATAGTGGCTGTACTAGTTTGCATTCCCACCAACAGTGTAAGAGGGTTCCCACGCAAAAGAAACTAAAAGACTATAGCAAAAATCAACAAAGCTAAAAGCTGGTTTTTTGAAAAAATAAGCAAAATTGACAAACCGTTAGCAAGACTCATTAAGAAACAAAGGAAGAAGAACCAAAGTAACAAAATTATAAATGAAAATGGAGAGATCACAACAGAAAACACTGAAATACAAAGGATCATAAGCGACTACTACCAGCAGCTCTATGCCAATAAAATGGACAACTTGGAAGAAATGGACACATTTTTAGAAAAGTATAACTTTTCAAAACTGAACCAGGAAGAAATAGAAGATCTTAACAGACCCATCACAAGGAAGGAAATCGAAACTGTAATCAGAAATCTTCCAGCAAACAAAAGCCCAGGACCAGATGGCTTCACAGCTGAATTCTACCAAAAATTTAGAGAAGAGTTAACACCTATCTTACTCAAACTCTTCCAGAAAATTCCATATTAATTTTTAACCCTAAAACTTTATCAAATTCAATGATGAGTTGTAGTAGTTTTCTGGCTGCATTTTTAGAATTTTCTATGTAAAGTATCATGTCATTTGCAAAGAATGACGGTTTTACTTCTTCCTTTCCAATTTAGATTCCTTTTATTTCGTTTTCTTGTCTGATTTCTGTGGCTAGGACTTCCAAAGCTATGTTGAATAAAAGTGTGAGAGTGGGTATAGTTTTCTTGTTCCTGATCTTAGAGAAAATTGTTTCAGCTGTTCACTTTTGAGTATAATACTAGCTTTGTTTGTCATATCTGGCCTTTATTATGTTGAACTATGTTTCCTCTATGCTCACTTTCTGGAGATTTTTTTTTTTTTTTTTTTATAAGTGGACGTTGAATTTTGTCAAAAGATTTTCCAGCATCTATTAAGATTATCATGTGGTTGTTATTCTTCAATTTATTAATGTGGTGTATCACATGGGTTGATTTGTGGATACTGAAAAAATCCTTGCATCCCTGAAATAAATCCCACTTGATCATGGTGTATGATCTTTTTATTGACAATCACATTTGTTGTTTGTAATTCTATGTAAGCAACAGTCACTCAGCTGTGTCTGACTCTTTGAGACCCAATGGACTGCAGGATGCCAGGCTTCCCTGTCCCTCACTATCTCTCAGAGATTGCTCAAATTCATGTCTATTGAGTCGATGATGCCATCCAACCAACTCATTCTCTGTCATCCCCCTTTCCTCCTGTCCTCAGTCATTCCCAGCATCAGGGTCTTTTAAACTGAGTTAGATCTTCACATCAGGTGGCCAAAGTATTGGAGCTTCAGCTTCAATATCAGTCCTTCCTATAAATATTCAGAGTTGATTTCATTTAGGATTGACTGGTTTGATCTCTTTGCTGCCCAAGGGACTCTCAAGAGTTTTCTCCAACATCACAGTCCAAAAGCATCAATTCTTCCATAATCAACCTTCTTTATGATTCAACTCTCACATCTATACATGACTACTGGAAAAACCATAGGTTTGACTATACAGAACTTTGTTGAGAAAGTGATGTCTCTGTTGTCTAGGTTTATCATAATTTTTCTCCCAAGGAGCAAGTGTCTTTTAATTTCATGGCTGCAGTCACCATCTGCAGTGACTTTGGAGCCCAAGAAAAAACTGTCACTGTTTCCAGTTTTTCCTCATCTATTTGCCATGAAGTGATGGGACAGGATGCCATGATCTTAGTTTTTTGAATGTTGAGTTTTAAGCCAGATTTCTTACTCTCCACTTTCACATTCATCAATAAGTTCTTAGTTCTTCTTTGGGGCTTCCCTTGTAGCTCAGATGGTAAACCGTCTGCTTACAATGTGGGAGACCTGGGTTCAATCCCTGGGTCGGGAAGATCCCCTGGAGAAGGGAATGGCAACCCACTCCAGTATTCATGCCTGGAAAATCCCATGGACCAAGGAGCCTGGTGGGCTACAGTCCATGAGGTTGCAAATAGTCGGACATGACTGAGCAACTTCACTTCACTTCACTTCACTTTCTGCCGTAAGGGTGATGTCATCTGCATTTCTGAGTTTATTGATATTTGTCCTGGCAGTCTTGATTCCAGCTTGTGCTTCATCCAGCCAGGCATTTCACATGATTTAAATAAGCAGGGTGACAATATACAGCCTTGATGTACTGCTTTCCCAATTTTGAACCAGTTCATTGGTCCATGTTCAGTCATGACTGTTGCTTCTTGACCTGCATACAAGTTTCTCAAGAGGCAGGTAAGGTGCCCTGGTATTCTCATCATTTTAGGAATTTTCCACTGTTTGTTGTGCTCCACACAGTCAAAAGCTTTAGTGTATTCAGTGAAGCAGAAGTAGATGTTTTCCTGTCTTTTACATAAGTCATAGCAATATTTTTGAATTTATCTCCTAAAACAAAAGAAACATAACACAAATAAACAAATGGATCTCAGTTAACCTTAAAAGCTTTTGCACAGCAAAATAAAGCATAAAGATAACTTGCTGAATGGGAGAATATATTTGCAATTGATATGACTGTTAAGGGGTTAATATCCAAAATATACAAACAGCTCATACAACTCAACATCAAAAAACAAACTGCTTAAAAATGGTCAGAAGACCGAAATAAATATTTATCTAAAGAGGATATGCTGATGGTCAGCAGGCAGGTGAAAATTTGCTCAACATGTCCAATAATCAGGAAAACGCAAATCAACACCACAGGGAGATATCACCTCACACTTGCAAGAATGGCTATCATCAAAAGGAAAACAAACAACAAATGTTGGAGAAGATGTGGAGAAAAGGCAACACTTGTACACTGTTGGTGGAAATGTAAATGGTTTTAACCACTGTGGATAACAGCATGGATGTTTCTGAAAAACTAAAAAAAAAAAAAAAAAATAGACCTAACAAATTACCCAGCAATTACACTCCTTTGAGTCCCTCCATACGCAGTGTCAGTCATCTCCTACTTGGTATCATGGCCACCATCAGATCTCTCATAAAGCCCAGGATCATCAAAAAGAAAACCAAGAAGTTCACCTGGCACCAGTTGATTGATATGTCAAAATTTAGTGGAACTGCCAGAAACCCAGAAGCATCAACAGCAGGGTGTGCAGGATATTCAAGGGTCATATCTTGATGTCCAACATCAGTTATGAGAACAACAAGAAAACAAACACATGCTGCCCAGAAGATTCTGGAATTTCCCAGTCCACAACACCAAAGAACTTGTAGTGCTGCTGATGTGCAACAAACTTTGTTTCAATTTCTCACAATATCTCTTCCAAGAACTGCAAAACCATTGTAGAAAGAGCATCCCAGCTGGCTATCAGAGTCACCAATTGCAATGCCGAGCTGTACAGTGAAGAAAACGAAGAGAGAGCTCAAGTTCACATTGTGTGTGTGTTAACAAAACCACGAAACTTGGGAAAAAAGCACTAACTTGAAAAGATACATGAATCCTAATGTTCATAGTAGCATTATTTACAGTTGCTAAGATATGGAAGCAAACTAAGTGTGTTATTTTATATTTGTATGTGTTCCTAACTTAGGTATTTTCTTCATTAAATGTTTCCTTTTTATAATTCATAGCAATATATTTGATCATAATCTACTTTCTTTATTCAACTTTTTAGTAGTTGCACTGTTCCTGGAATGGCTTTATTTAGAAAGCTTGTGTGAGGAAGGGAGGAAGAAGATGATCTAAACTATTGAATATTCTCTTAATATCAGAAGACTGTCATGAGACTGTGATTGCTTTAGTCTTAGGAAACTAAAATCAGGGCATGTGGAGTCTTTATATTTTCCCTGACACATTGATAGTTAACTCTCTGTAAATGTTACAAGTTTATATTATTTCTGATTCAGCCTCACCTCTACAGCTTCTCAGGACTTTATTTCTTGTGGGGTCCAAGAAAGCTTCAACCACTATCCCTAAACACCTTTTATCTGTTATAGGAAACAAGTCATCATTTATTTTTTAATTTAGGGTATACCACTTAATTACTAGGTTTTACTCAGCCACAGGTAATAACTCTGTAGTCCCTCAGTTCTACTTGACCATCAATCCTTGGGCAGTCTTTGCCTTGTTTTATCATTTTGAGTTGGGGAGGAGCCAAGATGGCGGAGGAGTAGGACGGGAAGACCACTTTCTCTCCTACAAATTCATCAAAAGAATAACTGAACGCAGAGCAAACTTCACAAAACAGCTTCTGATCGCTAGCTGAGGTCATCAGGCGCCCAGAAAAGCAGCCCATTGTCTTCAAAAGGAGGGAAACATTTTTTTCTTTCTTTCTTTCTTTTTTTTCTCCTTTTTCTCTTCTATTTTCTATTTTTCTTTTTCTCTTATTTCTTTTAAAGTCCTCTAGTACTCTTCTACTACTCCTTAATTTTCATTTACAATACACTAACCTTACCAAAAAAAAAAAAAAAAAGGAAGAAGAGAAGCCCTATTTTTAAACTGAACTTCATATATATTTCTAAAATTTTTTTGTGTGTGTTTTGGTTTTTCTTTTTAATATAGTATTTTTAAGAGTCTAAACTCTACTCTAGATTTTTAATTTTTGTTTTTCAGTATATGATATAAATTGTGAACATTTAAGAATCCAATATTCAGTTCCCATTTTTATTCAGGAGTGTGTTGATTATTCTCTCCCAATCTTGACTCTCTGTTTTCTACCTCAGAACACCTTCATTTCCTCCTTTCCCCTTCTCTTCCCAATCCAATTCTGTGAATCTTTGTAGGTGACTGGGCTACGGAGAACACTCTGGGAACAGACAACTGCGTAGATCTGTCTCTCTCCTCTTGAGTCCCCGTTTTTCTTAAAGGAACATCTCTATGCAGAAAAGTCCACAACTAGAAACAAGAAAATTACAAGTGAAAAAGCTCACTGGTAAAGCAAATATACATTAACTGTGGGAAATTATCCACACAGAAATATGATATAAAAATCAGTGATCATAAGAAAAAAAATGAGAGAACAAATACATGATATTGGAAACACATTTGAAATTAAGCAGTCAACAACTTAAAACAATCTTGTGTGTGTGTGTGTGTGTATATATATATATATATATATAAATACACATATATATATAGTGTGTATATAGAGACTATATATATATATATAGCCGGGGGGGGGGGGAGGTACCTCAGAAACAAATCTTAAACACTTAACAAAAAGGCAATATGAACATAAATATTGATAACTGCCTGAAATGTAAATGAATCAAATACTTCAAACAAAAGACACAAATTCACTGGATATGAAAACAAGAGCCTATGTATGTATGTATGTATGTATATATATTTTTATTTGCTCAGTTGTGTCTGACTTGTTGCAACCCCATGGACCATAGCCTTCCAGTCTCCTTCCAGTCTCCTCCTCCCCATGGAATTCTCCAGGCAAGAATGCTTGAGTGGGTAGCCATTCCCTTCTTCAGGGGATTTTCCCAACCCAGGTATCGAACCCAGGTCTCCTGCAGGCAGGAGATTCTTTACCACTGAGCCACCAGAGAAGCCCATATATACTGTCTACAAGAGATTCACTTCAGGAATAGGGACACACACAGACTGAATGTGAGGGGATGGAAAAAGTTATTCCACTTAAATGGAAAGCAAAAGAAAGCTGAAGTAACAATATTCACATCAGACAAATAAGCTTCAGAATAAAGACTGTTACAAGAGAAAAAGGACACTACAATAATGATAAAGGAATCAATGCAAGAAGATACAATAATCATAAATATACATAAACCAAGCATAGGTGCACCTTAATATATAAGGCAAAATTTGGTAGCCATAAGAGAAGAATCAAAAGTAACACATTAATAGTGGAATACATTAACAGACAACTTACATCAATTATCCAGACAGAAGATAAATAAAGAAAAACAGGCATTACATGACACATTAGACTAGATGGATGTAATTAATAATTATAGAGCATTCCATCCAAAAACAGCAGAATACACATTCTTCTCAAGTGCACATAAAACATGCTCCAGGATTGGTCGCATGCTGAGCCACAAAATGAATCTTGGAAAATTTGAGAAAATTGAAATCACACCAAGCATTTTTTCTGACCACAATAATATGAGACTAGAAATTGATGAGAACAGAAAACTGTAAAAAGAAAAAAATATATAGAAGCTAAACAGTATACTACTAAACAACCAATAAATCACTGAAGAAACCAAAGAGAAAAATTTAAAAATATCTAGAAACAAATGAAAATAAAAGCATGATGGCCCAAAACCTTTGGGACACAGCAAAAGCAGTTTTAAAACAGAGATTTATATCAGTACACTCTTCCTCAGAAATTTAGAAAATGTCAAATTTAAAACTAAAGCAACTAGAGAAAGAATAACAAACAGAACCCAAAAAAGTTAGTAGAAGGAAACAATTCATGAAGATCAGAGCAGAAATAAATGAAATAGAGACAAACAAAACAATAGAACAGATCAATGAAACTAAAATCTGCTTCTTTGAAAAGATAAAGAAATTGATTAAGTTTTAGGCAGATTCATCAACAAAGGGGGATAAGGACTCAAATCTATAAAATTAGAAATGAAAAAGAAGTGACAACTGACACCAGAGTAATACAAATGATGCTGAGAGACAACTAGGAACAACTACATGCCAATAAAATGGACAACGTAGATAAATGGACAAATTTTTAAAATGGTATAATCCTCCAAGAATGAACCAGAAAGAAATAGAAAAATATAAACAGACCAATTGGAAGTACCAAAATTGGAACTATGATTTAAACACTTCCATCAAACAAAACTCTAGGCCTATATGGCTTCACAGGGAAAGTCCATCAAACGTTTAGATAAGAGATAACAGCTATCCTTCTGAAACTATTAAAAAAATAAAAAACTACAGAGGAAGAAATACTCCCAAATTCATTCTATGAGGCCACCATCACCCTGATACCAAAACCAAATAAATATACCACAAAAAAGGAAAAGTGAAGATCAATATCACTGATGAACATGGATATAAAAATCCTCAAGAAAATACTAATAAACTGGTTCCACCAATATAATGAAAGGATCATAAACCACAATCAAGTGGGATTTATCCCAGAGGTGCAAAGGTTTTTCAATATCCACAAATCAATCAGTGTGATACTCAGCATTAACAAGTTGAAGAATAAAAACAATACAGTCATCTCAAGAGATGCAGGAAAAGCTTTTGACAAAATATGACAACCATTAATGATGGAAAACTCTCCAGAAAGTGGGCTTAGAGGGAAGTTATCTCAACATAATAAAGGCCATATTTGAAAAATCTACAGCTAATGACATTCTCAACAGTGAAAACCTCTGAGATCAGGAACAAGTCAAGGCTAGTTTTGGAAGTCCTAGCCATGGCAATCATAGAAGAAAATTAAGAAGAATCTTAATTGTTAAAGAAGTAAAACTTATTTGCAGACGACATGATATTATACTTAGAAAATCCTAAAGAAGTTACCAGAAAACTACTAGAGCTCATCAATGAATTCAGTAAAGGTACACTACACAAAATTAATACACAGTAATTTCTTGCATTTCTATACACTAACAATGAAAGATCAGAAAGAGAAATTAAAGAACCCATTCAATTTACCCTCATAAAAAAAGGAATAAGATACCTATAGATAAGCCTAACTATAAAGGCAAATGCACTGTACTCTGAAAATGGTAAGATGCTGATGAAAGTAAGTTTGGAGATGACACAGACAGATGGAAAAATATACCATGCTCTTGGATTGGAAGAATCAATAAGGTCAAAATAACTAGACTACCCAAGGTAATCTACAGATTCGGAGCAATCCCTATCAAGTTACCCATAACATTTTTCAAATAACTATATGAAAAAAAAATTAAATTTGTATGGAAACACAGAAGACCCCAAAGATCCAAAACAATCCTGAGGAAAAAAGCAAAGCTGGATGAATCAGGATCCTTGATTAAAGCTATAATACAAAGCAAGAGTAAGCAGAACAATATGGTACTGTCACAAGAACAGAAATGTAGATTATTCAAACACAATAGAAAGCCCAGAACTATACCCAGGTACCTATGGTTAGTTAATCTACAATACAACAAAAAGATACAGGAATATACAGAGGTGAAAAGACAGTCTCCTCAATAAGTGGTGCTGGGAACACTGGACAAATACATGTAAAAGAATGAAATTAGAAATTCCATAACATCACATAAAACAATATACTCAAAATAGGTTAAATATATACAGATATTATAAACCTTTTAGAGGAAAACATAGAACATTCTCTGACATAAATCACAGCAAGACCTTTTTTTTCACTGTTTATTTTTATTTGAAGGATAATTGCTTTACAGTATTGTGTTGCTTTCTACCAAACATCAACATGAATCAGTCATAGGTTTGCCTATGCCCTTTCCCACTTGAACATCCCCCCCCACCTCCCTCCCTATCCCAACCCTCTAGGTTGTTACAAAGCCCCAGTTTGAATTCCCTGAGTCATACATCAGATTCCCATTGGCTATCTATTTTACATATGGTAATGTACATTTCCATGTTACTCTCTCCTTGCATCCCACCATCTCCTTTCTTCTCCCACACAACTGTGTCCATAAGTCTATTCTCTATGTCTGTGTCTCCAGTGCTGCTCTGCAAATAGATTCATCAATGCCATCTTCCTAGATTCCATATATATGTGTTAGTATACAATATTTTTTTTCTCTTTCTGACTTACTTCACTCTGTATAATAGGCTGTAGGTTCATCTACCTCATTAAGACTGACACAAATGCTTTCCTTTTTATGGCTATTGTATGTATGTACCATAGATTCTTTATCCATTCATATATTGATGGATATCTATGGAACTTCCAAGTACTAGCTATTGTAAATAGAGTTGAAATAAACATTAGGATACATGTGTCTCTTTTTCAATTTTGGTTTCCTCAGTGTATATGCCTAGTAGTGCAATTGTTGGGTAATATGGTGATTTTATTCCTAGCTTTTTAAGGAATCTCCATAATGTTGTCCATAGTGGCTGTATCAATTTACATCCCCACCAACAGTGCAAGAAGGGTCCCTTTTTTCTCCACAAATTCTCCAGCATGTATTATTTGCAGATTTTTTTATGATGGTCATTCTGATTGGTGTGAGTTGATATCGCATTATAGTTTAGATTTACATTTCTCTAGTTATGAGCAATATTGAACATATTTTCAGGTGTGTATTAGCCATCTGTCTGCTTTCCTTTGCTTTTTTCTTCTCTTCTCTTCACAGCTATTTGTAAGGCCTCCTCAGACAGCCATTTTGCTTTTTTGCATTTTTTTTCCATTGGGGATGTTCTTCAACCCTGTCTCCTGTACAGTGTCATGAACCTCCATCCATAGTTCATCAGGCACTCTGTCTATCAGACTTAGTCCCTTAAATCTATTTCTCACTTCCACTGTATAATCGTTAGGGATTTGATTTAGGTCATACCTGAATGGCCTAGTGGTTTTCCGTACTTTCTCCAATGTAAGTATAAATTTGGCAATAAGGGGTTCATGATCTGAGCCACAGTCTTGTTTTTGCTGATGCTATAGAGCTTCTCCATCTTTGGCTGCAAAGAATATAATCAACCTGATTTCGGTGTGTCCATGTGTAAAGTCTTATCTTGTGTTGTTGGAAGAGGGTGTTTGCTATGACCAGTGTGTTCTCTTGGCAAAACTCTATTAGCCTTTGCCCTGCTTCATTCTGTACTCCAAGGCCAAACATGCCTGTTACTCCAGGTGCTTCTTGACTTCCTACTTTTGCATTCCAGTCCCCTATAATGAAAAGGACATCTCTTTGGGGTGGTAGTTCTAGAAGGTCTTGTAGGTCTTCATAGAGCCGTTCATCTTCAGCTTCTTCAGCATTACTGGCCGGGGCATAAACTTGGATGATTGTGATATTGAATGGTTTGCCTTGGAAACAAACAGAGATCAATCTTTCGTTTTTGAGATTGCATCCAAGTACTGCATTTCAAACTCTTTTGTTGACTACGATGGCTACTCCATTTCTTCTAAGGGGTTCCTGCCCACAGTAGTAGATATAATGTTCATCTGAGTTAAATTCACCCATTCCAGTTCATTTTAGTTCGTTGATCCCTAAAATGTTGACGCTCACTCTTGCCATCTCCTGTTTGACCACTTCCAATTTGCCTTGGTTCATGGAGCTAACACTCCAGGTTCTTATGCAATATTGCTCTTCACAGCATCAGACCTGCTTCTATCACCAGTTGCATTTTTACTTTGGCTTCATCTCTTCATTCTTTCTGGAGTTATTTCTCCAGTGATCTCCAGTAGCAAATCAGGCACCAACCGACCTGGGAGTTCATCTTTCAGTGTACTATCTTTTTGCCTTTACATACTGTGCATGGGGTTCTCAAGGCAAGAATATTGAAGTGGTTTACCATTCCCTTCTCCAGTGGACCACATTTTGTCAGAACTCTCCACCATGACCTGTCCATCTTGAGTGGCCCTGCACGGCATGGCTTAGAGTCATGGAGTTAGACAAGTCTGTGGTACATGTGATTAGATTAGTTTTCTGTGATTGTGATTTTCAGTCTGTCTGAGCTATGATGGAGAAGGATAATAGGCTTATGGAAGCTTCCTGAAGGGATAAACTGACTGAGGGGGAAACTGAGTCTTGTTCTGATGGGTGGGGCCATGCTCAGTAAATCTTTTTTTTTTTTTTTTTCTCAGTAAATCTTTAATCCAATTTTCTGTTGATGGGTGGAGCTGTGTTCCCTTCCTACTATTTACCTGAGGCCACTTATTTAACTTATATGCAGAGTACATCATGAGAAACTGGGCTAGAAGAAGCACAAGCTGGAATCAAGATTGCCAGGAGAAATATCACTAACCTCAGATATGCAGATGACACCACCCTTATGGCAGAAAGTGAAGAGGAACTAAAAAGCCTCTTGATAAAAGTGAAAGAGGAGAGTGAAAAAGTTGGCTTAAAGCTTAACATCCAGAAAACTAAGATCATGGCATCTGGTTCCATCACCTCATTGGAAATAGATGGGGAGACGTGGAAACAGTGTCAGACTTTATTTTTTTTAGCTCCAAAATCACTGCAGATGGTGACTGCAGCCATGAAATTAAAAGACGCTTACTCCTTGGAAGGAAAGTTATGACCAACTTAGATAGCATATTAAAAAGCAGAGACATTACTTTGCCAACAAAGGTCCGTCTGGTCAAGGCGATGGTTTTTCCAGTGGTCATGCATGGATGTGAGAGTTGGACTGTGAAGAAAGCTGAGTGCCAAAAAATTGATGCTTTTGAACTGTGGTGTTGGAGAAGACTCTTGAGAGTCCCTTGGACTGCAAGGAGATACAACCAGTCCATCCTAAAGGAGATAAGTCCTGGGTGTTCATTGGAAAGACTGATGCTGAAGCTGGAACTCCAATACTTTGGCCACCTCATGTGAAGAGTTGGCTCATTGGAAAAACCGTGATTCTGGGAGGGATTGGGGGCAGGAGGAGAAGGGGACGACAGAGGATGAGATGGCTGGATGGCATCACCGACTCGATGGGCATGAGTTTGAGTAAACTCCGGGAGTTTGTGATGGACAGGGAGGCCTGGTTTGCTGCGATTCAAGGGGTCACAAAGAGTTGGACACGACTGAGCAACTGAAATGACTGACTGACTGAACTGAAACTATGGTGGAGGTTTGCTAATACCAAGTTTTGGCAAAAATGTAGAACAATAGGAATTCTCATATATTGCTGATGGTAATGTAACATGGTACAGCCATTCTGTAAGACTCTCAGTTATTTATAAAGTAAAAAATCACGTGTTGTATGACTTGGCAATTCTATTCCTTGTTATTTAGCTAGGAAAAATAAAAGCATAGGACACAAAATCTCTTGCACCACCATGTTCAGAGATACCTTTTCATAGTCAAAATTATTTGGAAACATCTTAATATCTATCAAATGATAATGGAAAAGAAATTGTGGTATAACCATACAAAGGGGAAACATTTAGCAATAAAATAATAAATACATGACGTAGTCAACAATGTGTAAGCATCTCAAAATATACCTTGTAGAAGGAAAATATCCAAAAGTAAAGGAGTACACATTATATGATACAATTTATATGAACCTCTAGGAAAAGAAAAAATATTCTATAATGAAAGAAAGCCAATCAGTGTTTCCACTAGCAGAGTGTAATGCAGGTTATCTGCAATGGGGCATTATGGAACTTCTTTGAGTAATAGAAGCATCCTAATGTGGGCAACCCACTCCAGTATTCTTGCCTGGAAAATCCCATGGATGGAGGAGCTGATTAAGCTACAGTCCATGGGGTCGCAAAGAATGTCTCTTTGTGGGGTTGATTATACAGGCAATCACATTTGCCAAAGCTTTTAAATCTCTGCTCTTATTGAATTTTATTGCATTTAAATGACTATTCAATAAATCTGATTTTAAAGGTAAAAATAATGTTATACTATAAAAGATATATCTATGTTATGCACTATTTGGAATTTAGATCCTGATCTAAACAAATTCTAAAAAGACATTTTTTTAAGCTGTTGGGGAAAGTCAAATGTCCCTGATTAGCTGATGATATTAAGAAGCAAATATTAAGTGTGCTTTAAAATGATAATTTCGTTGAGATATCATTTAAAAAACAAACTCCTTATGTATTGTAAATGTATGTTTTAGATTTTTGTAATGTCTTACAATATCTGAGATTTGCTTCAAAATTATCCTAAGGAGAAGGTAATAAGTTAATATATAAATGAAAGTAGATTGGTCATATGTAGATAAATTGCTGAAGCAAGGCAATAGGTACTGTGAAGTGAGGCTCATAACTGCATAATCTTTACTTTTGCAAACATTCAACATTTTCATTACAAACGTTTTAAAATGATCAAACAGCATTATATTTGTTGTTTGTTTAGCCACTAAATCGTTTCCGACTCTTTTGCTACTCCATGGGCTCTAGCCCACAAGGCTCCTTGGTCCATGAAATTTCCCAGCAAGAATACTGGAAAGTGAAAGTGAAAGTCGCTTAGTCCTGTCCAACTCTTTGCGACCCCATGGACTGTACAGTTCATGGAATTCTCCAGGTCAGAATACTGGCATATGTAGCCTATCCCTTCTTCAGTGGATCTTCCCAACCCAGGAATGGAACCAGGGTCTCCTGCATTGCAGGAGGATTCTTTACCACCTGAGCTATCCGGGAAGCCTAAGAATACTGGAATGGGTAGCCATTTCCTTCTCCAGAGGATCTTCCCAACCCAGGGATCAAAACTTGTGATTACTGCATTGGTAGACAGATTCTTCACCACTGAGCCAACAGGAAAGCCCAAGCATTATAGTACAATTCCATATTTTGCACATGTGTGTAGAAAATATATTTCATAAATATATTTTCATCATAAGCCTTAAAGGATATGTACAAAAACTTTGGCAATTGTGATTACCCTTAGAGCTCGGAAATTCAGACTATTGAAAATGCTTTTCATTTTGATTTCTGTGTGTTTGACTTTTTTTCTACAGTGAGATTTATTACTTGTAATTAAAATGCATATAAATAATTATAAAAATTATAGAGCAATTGATTATCATTAAATTAAAATTATATTGTTTTGTATTCAGAAAATAAGTCAACAAAATTCCCAAGGACAGTTTTGTCTACAGTTTGCTGGAGGACACATTTTGAATATGTTCCTAGGACTATTCCTCTTTTTGACTTTGTTTTTCAGAAGATTGTGTCAACTGTGATAGCATTCTTTTTTTTTTTTTTTTTTACCAACTCTATCCTGCACTTGCTTTTACATCACTTTTCCTTGACTGATTTGAAATGCCAACCTGATGAATCCTCAGATCACTTCATTTAAACTTTATTATGGCTTTGACTTCTAAAAGATTGGCATTTAACTTCCTACACAATATAACTCTAACCAGTTTTTCAAAACTTATGTTCCAAAGTGTAGTTAAGAGACAGCATCGTGTGGCCAAAGTGAATGTATTTAGCAAAAAGCAGATAGATTAAAATCACAACTCTGACAACAGTAGAGTGTCTTTGAACAAATCATTCAATCCACTGGGCCTCAATTAACCTTATCTGAAAAATAGACATAAAAAGTGTTATTACCTTACAGGACTGAAGATAGGGAGATACAAAAACATGTGAAGTTTCTAAAATATAATATATGCTCAATAAATGTTGTTTCTCCTTTCCTCTAGCCCTAAACATAACACCTATGTGCCATTCAAATTTTATTAAACTCCCTGTGCTTAAATAAACACCCCTAAACTTTAACAAGTTTAAGTGAAGTGATCTGAAAATCTGAGTCATTTCAAACTAGTCAATGAAAAGAGATGAAAAAGCAAGTAGAGTAAGATAGTAAAGATGTAAAATTTCTAGTTAGAATGTTTTCATTCTGCTTAAGTCTGCCTGCAAGTTTGTACATTCTTCAAGGTCCAGCCTAAATAGTATTACTTCCAAGGAGACTTTTCTGATTCCCATGTTAAGTGTGTTTTCTCTCTCTTTTCAATTCTGCTTAAAACCACATACTTTTCTTTTGACATATGCCTTGTCATATTCATTATTGTTACCTTTATTCAGGTATTGTCTCTCTACTATTAATATTCTATACAAGTTTTAAAGTCATAAACTATGTCTTAACTGTTTTTATATAAATTATAATGTTCATCACAGTGTCATTAACACTGTGGGCATATATTATAGTATTATCAATTTGGGAGTAGGAGTAGGGAACAATAAGAATACAGTAATGGTGATGATTAGAATAGCAAAGATCTTGTATATGAAGTATAAGACATGAAGTTACTGTTCTAGGGAGTGGATTGAATTTGGGGATTGGAATTGACATATACACACTGCTAAGTATAACATGGCTTCTCAGGCGGCACAGGTAAAGAATCCGTCTGTCAAGCAGGAGATTCAGGTTTGATCCTTGGGTTAGGATGATTCTCTGGAGGAGGAAAATGGCAACCAATTCTAGTATCCTTGCCTAGGAAGTTCCACAGACAGAGGGGCCTGGCAGGCTACAGACCGTGGGGTTGCAAAGAGGTGGACACAATTAAACAGCAGCAGCAGCATGTATAAAGCAGATAGCTAATGAAAATGCATAGAAAATGCATAGAACAGGGAACTCTACTCAGTGCTCTGTTGTGACCTAAGTGGGAAGGAAATTTTAGAAAGAGGGGATATATGTATGCATGTAACTGATTCACTTTGCTATATAGCAGAAACTAATGCAACATTATAAAGCAACTATTTTTTTAATGGCTCTCCTATGTTGTTAAAAGAAAGTCAATAAGCATGGGCATAGGATATATAAAGACAGATATATGTGTTCTGCATATCTACAGTGCTTAAGAAAGAAAATGGGTAAGCTATATAGACTGAAGGAGTTGGCTTAGTATGGATATATCAGAACATGATTGGCTAAAGACAGGAAAATGGTGTATTTAAATAGAAAGCATCAAATTTAAATTTGATTCATTGCCTAGTTTCATAGGGAACACTCAATATTATACTAGTTTCGAAGATAGTTATTGATATCAGTACTATGCAAGTTCTCAAATAAATATATTAATATAGAATATGTAGAATGATCAACATTAATCATTAATAGTAAATAACCATATTCTTATTTTCATGCAGGCCAGCTAGACAACATCTGATAGAAGCCATCTTCCAAGATTCTATAACAAAAGCTTCTAGTTTATTTCTTATGAATCAGATCCCCCAAAAATACAAATACACATTAGGAGGTATTGATACAATTACCAATAAAAGATGAATGAGTTTATTCTTTCAAATTGGATGGTATTTTTTTCAATAGGCCAATAATACACTGGAAGCAAACAGAAAAGATACAAATTTTAAGGCATCAGAGAGCTACAGAAGCAACAAGATCAACATGAATAAGCATTTTAGAAAGGAGAAAATCTTTAAGACGCTAAGAATATTCAGCTGCCTTTTCTAGAAGAAATTTGAAAAATCTAGTTATGGGTCAGAATTGAAAATATTGGTGTGGCTAAGGCAGAGGGCTACTACTTGGGAAAAAGAAACCAGCATACTGATGATCCCATGAGACCAGAGTGACAAAGTTGGAAAATTTAGGGTCTTAAAATTTCAGCCAAGATATTCGCTATATTCTGAATCTAAACACAGTAGGAGGCAAACAAATTACTCTAATATCTTATAAAAATAGAATACAATTATTTTTCATGGTCTTCTGTTACCTAGGGGGCAAGTGTATACCTGGATAGAAGCCTTGAAAAAAAAAAAAAAAAAGTTGAGAGTTGAAATCCTAGAATGGTTTTCCCTAAGAGAACTTGCCATTTGGGCATGGTAGAAGACTAAGAATCTAGGCCTGGCCCCTAGCAGAGAGTCTTTAGTGGAGGATATATACACCTGTAGATGTGTTGGGCAATTGTTAGACACTTTATGGGCAAAACTGGAGACTTGAAGAAGTTCAAACACAGCCATTATCAATTATCCTGGAGACATCTGTTAAATCCTAAAGCTATGATGTGATACAAAAAATTTAAAAATATCTGAAAATTAAAGAGTAAGAATTCCCACAAATTGTAGATTCTGAAGAGGCAAAAATTTGTTTGAATCACCTATAAAAACCCTGGAAGGTCACATCCAATATACCAGGAAACAAACCAGAGGTAGATAGTAACTTACCAAAACTGCTATAGAGCCTCAACACAGTTCTGTTCCTGATTTGATTAGGGTGATAAGCTCCTCCTCTCATTTGTGCCTAACACATAAAATGTTAAACACTCTCTATTAAAAGATAATATTATTTTGATTCTACATGGCTCTTTTATACACAATGAACAAAATCCAATAAAAATATCAATAGAGACAACTACAAGAATAGTTTCATATATATGTATAACTGAATTATTTTGCCATACACCTGAAACAATCACAATATTGTTAAACAACTATGCTCCAATATAAAATACAAAGCTTAAAAGTCAATAGAGACAACTACATGTGACTAATAATGCAGGAGAAATAAAAAGGCAACAGAAAAAATTATAGGTGGTCCTGGAATTTGAGCTTAGCAGACAACTTCAAGTATGATTGGGTATCTGATTATACTCTTGTTATAAACATTTATAATGCATAGATTCATACACACACACACACACACACACACACACACACATGAGTACATGCTAAGTCACTTCACTTGTGTCCGACTCTGTGTGACCCAATGGACTGTAGCCCACCAGGCTCTTCTCTCCATGGGACTATTCAGGAAAGAAGACTGGAGTGGATTGCCATACCCTCCTCCTATACATACATAATGCTGTACAAAGTTGAATTGTGTCTCCTCAATAGTTATGTCAAAATCTAACTCCTCAATACATGTGAATATAACCCTATTTGGCAATAAGGTATTTGAGATGCAATAAAGTTACCCTAAGACCATGCTGTATCAAAGTGGGCTCTATGTATAAGCCAGAAATAGGAGTGATGCACCTAAAATTCAAGGAATACCAAAGGTTGTCACCAACCACCTGAAGCTAGGAAAAGGCAAGGAAAGATTCTTTCTTAGAGACTTTAGAGGGAGCATGGCACTTCCAACAACTTTATTTCAGGTTTCTAGCCTCAACAACTGAGAGAATAAATTTCTGTCCTTTTAAGTAACTCAGTATTTTTTTATGGTAGGTCTAGGAAACTAATATACGTACATTTGTTGTTGTTTGGTTGCTAAGTAATGTCCAACTCTTTGTGACCCTATGGACTTCAACACGTCAAGCTCCTCTGTCCTCCACTATTTCCTGGAGTTTGCTCATAGTCATGTCCATTGAGTTGGTGATGCTATCTAACCATCTTATCCTCTACCACCCCCTTCTCCTTTTGCCTTCAAGCTCTCCCAGCATTAGGGTCTTTCCCAATAAGCCAGCACTTCACATCAGGTGGCCAAAGTATTGGAGCTTCAGCTTCAGTATCAATCCTTCCAATGACTACTCAGGGTTGATTTCCTTTAGGTTTGACTGGCTTGATCTCCCTGCAGTCCAAGGGATTCTCAAGAGTTTTCTCCGGAACCACATTTTGTAAGCATCAATTCTTCAGATATATATGTTGGCTAGCATTGAATTCAACCAACAAAATTTCAGTCAAAGTGGCTGAAATTTAGGGGACAGGGTAGAAAAGAGGAGCTGGCCATAAAGAAGGAGGCACAAACCTTTGCATAAATATTCTTTTCAATTCCTTGAGAAAATGTTAACCTACCCAGGTACAAACAAGATTCTATTAGGCCTGGCAGAGATTAGTTACTGAAAGTCTAGAAAGTTGGGCAGAAATTATAGAAGCCACACAGTGCAGAGGAGGTGTTTGGGTTTAAGCCTAGCCAGAGTAGAGAGAGGTTGTTAGACACATTGGGCTTCCTTAAGACCTTGCTTGTGTCTCCATGGCTAGACATTAAAGAATCTTCCTGCAGTGCAGGAGACCTTGGTTCAATCAGTGAGTCAGGAAGATTCTCTGGAGAAGGGAACACCAGCCCACTCCAGTATTCTTGCCTGGAGAATTCCATAGACAGAGGAGTCTGGTGGGCTACTATCCATAAGGTCACAAAGAGTCAGACACGACTGACCGAATAACACTGAGATCCTAACAACCATACCCCAGAAGTAAAGAACACACCCCAGAATAATACCTATACCAAGTATGTAAGAACAAAACTGAAATGTAGGCTAGCAAATCTATAAAACAAGCTTTAGGGTGGTTAAGGTGATTCTCTGAAAATTTAACTGCATTCTGGGGCAAAATATGATATTCCAGGGAGGAAGATTTACAGAAGGAAGACCCTTCTCAACCTTTAAAGAACAACGTACAACATAGAATTACATATATATATATATATATATATATATATATATACACACACACACACACCGTCCCCAACATTTATTGTTTATAGATTTTTTGATGATGGGGAGGATTTAGAGAAAGGGAACCCTCTTACACTGTTGGTGGGAATGTAAATTGACATAGCCACTAAGGAGAACTGTATGGAATTTTATTAAAGAACTAAAAATAGAACTACCATATGACAGTCCTGGAGAAAACCGTAATTCCAAAAGACACATGCACCCCAAAGTTTACTGAAATAACCTGGACATGAAAGCAACCTAAATGTCCATCAACAGAGAAGTGGGTAAAGAAGATGTGGCACTTATAGCCAATGGAATATTTCTTAGCTATAAAAAGGAGTGAAATTGTGCCGTTTGCAAAGACGTGGATGGACTTAGAGACTGTCAGACAGAATAAAGTAAGTCAGAAAGAGAAAGAAATCATATGTTAATGCATATATGTGGAATCTAGAAAAATAGTTGAGATACACTTATTTGCAAAACAGAAATAAAAATATGGATGTAGAGAACAAGTGTATGGACACTAAGGGAAGAAAGGGGGGTTGGGATGAACTGGAGGATTGGGATTAACATATATACACTACTGTGTATAAAATGGATAACTAATGAGATCCTACTGTTTAGCACAGAGAACTCTACTCAGTGTCTCTGGTGACCTAAATGAGGAGGGCATCCAAAAAGAGGGAATATATACATATATAAATGTACACTTGATTCACTTTGCTGTACAACAGAAATGCAATATTTTAAAGCAGCTATACTCTAATACAAATTTTAAATGTACACAAAAATAATATATAAATACAATTCTCTATAAAAGAAGGCCAAGATATGACCCAAATATCAAAGCTAGAAGGACCTAAAAACAACTATAACTAATATGATAATGAAAATATAAGAAAAGGTGGAAATAATCAAAAGAAATGTAGCATTTCAACAGAAAATCAGACTCTATAAAATGTATCAAATAAACATTAACTTCAAAATACAATATCTAAATTTTACAACTTATTAGATTATTATAACATCAGATGGAACACAAGATTGGTAAACTTGAAGAAAAAATAAAAACATCCAACCTGTAGATTCAAAAATGAGCAAATAATGAATAGGATAATGAACTGAAAAAATGTTAAAAATGATTTTGAAATTAGTAAAATATTCAACAAAGATGAAATAAATAAATTTGCATATTTTAAAGCTGAATTTATTCATCACCTGCACATCTATATTTCAAAAAAAAAATTCGGTATGAAGAAAAATAGTCCTAACTGAACAAGGTACCATAAAAATGAATGAAGAGCACCCAAAAATATGAATATGTTTCTAAATGGAAATCCATTTGAAACTCAATGGTAATGTCTAATTAGACCTGAAACCCATGTTACAAATAAATTATACAACAGACATAAAGGTTGAAGGGAGTAAATAGAGTTAAACTATTGCAAATTTCTTGTATTATTTGGGAAGTAGTAAAAGTTACTTAACATAAAGTAATCTACTTTATGATAGGTATATATGTAGTCCCTCAGGTAACCACTTATTAATAAAGAGGCATAACTAAAATCTAACACATACAAAACAAACAGCAAAATAAAGAATACTCGATTTATTTTAAAAAAAAATAAGAAAAGAGGAATTAAGAAATACAGAAGAAAAAAGGAAATACAGAATGGATGGGCTAACACATTTAGAATTGGTTTTCTTTAGGGAATAGGAAAAAACAGAGAGACAAGCATAGAAGTTAGACTTCTTTAACTGTACCTCTTTTTTTTTTTTTTTTCTTATATGTTTGACCTGGCAACTTTGGGAATTAAAAAAAAAATAGCAGACTTAAAAAAAATAAGCAAAGTGGTAGATTTTAACTTGATCATTAATTATATCATATTTGAGTTGCCAAATTCTTCATCTTAAAAGACAAAGATTGCTATAATCAATTAAGAAAAATTTATGTGGTATTTCCAATCAGCATATTTTAAACATAATAATAGCTAAAGTTTCCATATAGTCAAAGCTATGGTTTTACCAGTAGTTATGTATGGATGTGAGAGTTGGACCATAAAGAAGGCTGAACACCGAAGAATTAATGCTTTTGAACTGTGGTGTTGGAGAAAGCTCTTGACTTGGACTGCAAAGATATCAAACCAGTCAATCCTAAAGGATATCAGTTCTGAATATTCATTGGAAGGACTGATGCTGAATCTGATCAATACCTTTGGTTCATTAGTGGACCAATATTTTGGCCACCTGTTGTAAAGAGCTGACTCATTGGAAAAGACCCTGATTGTTGGGAAAGATTGAGGGCAGGAGAAGAAATGTACAGCAGAGGACAAGATGGTTGGATAGCATCACAAACTCAGTGAACAAGAGTTTGAGGCAACTTTGGGAGATATTGAAGGACAGAGAAGTCTGGCATGCTGCAGTCCATGGGGTCAGACACAACTTCGTGACTAACCAACAACAACATCAAAGTGAAAAGTTGGAAAAATACATGCGTGTGTACTAAGTGGCTTCAGTTGTGTCTGACACTTTGTGACCCCATGGACTGTAACCCGCCAGGCTACTCTGTCCATGAGAGGCAAGAATACTGAAATGGGCCGCCATTTCCTCCTCCAGGGCATCTTTCTGACCCAGAGACCAAACCTGGGTCTCCTGAATTGGCAGGAGGATTCTTTACCACTAGTGCCACCTGGGAAGCCCCAAAGAAAATAAATAAATAACTGTTCAAAAAAGCTACTGTGGCCTCATTGACATCATGAGAAGTATAATTGAAGAAATAAGTATTGTGAAAAATAATGAAGGACATTTCATAAATATTGTGGACATGGCAGTGGAAGGAAAGGGTGGGATGAAATGAGAGAGTAACACTGAGAAATATACACTATCATGTAAAATAGATAGGTAGTGGGAAGTTGTTATATAACACATGGAACTCAGCCTGGTGCTCTGTGACAACCTAGAGGAGTGGGATGGGGGTGGGTGGGAGGGAGAGTCAAGAGGGAGGGGGCATATGCATACCTATGACTAATACATGCTGTTGTATGACAGAAACCAACACAACATTGTAAAGCAATTATCTTCCAATTGAAATAAATTTAAAAAAATTGAGAGTAATGCAATTGAAAAATATAAAAATATAAAAATCATTTGTGTCTAGTAGCATAGCCTTGAAATACATAAAGCAGAAATTGACTGAAGCAAAAGAAGAGATGAATAATTCCAAAATTATAAATGGATATTTAAAAACACCTCTTTTGGTAACTGATAGAATAAACAAACAAAAGTCAGTATGAATGCAGAAGATTCAAATGAGAAAAAAATGATCTAAATGAAATAGCTACACTACTATATCCAACATCTGCAGAATAGAACATATCCTTGGATATGAACTAAGTCTGAAAAATTGCAAAAAGAATGATGTCAATGAAATGGCAGAGTAGCAAACTCCAGATTCACATCCCCCTACAAGAAACATTTGAAAAACAACTATAATGACTTTATGTAGGAACTCTAGAAAACAGTTCAAAGGTCAGCAGCAACCAACAGAATGCCCAGTGAAAATCGGAAATGGCAGGAAACTTCCCTTAATTCAGAGGAAGAGTGAACCTCACTTGCGATGGTCAAACCAATCTGGGAGATGAATGAAGGATTGATTCAAATTCACCTAATTGAGAACTTAGGTAGGGAAAAGTAGTTTAGCATAGATCTCAGGTTGGGGAAATCTGTGAAGATGCATTGCACATGGATACTGATTGGGAAAGCTACAGGACTATGGACCTGAAGACTCCTGCTGCAAGGAGATTATAAGACAATACAATACAATATCTAAGGCTCTGAGAATAAGCAGGAGTGAAATTCCCCAGGAAAATAAGTTGTTTAAAAGCAGGCATGTATAAGGCTAGAAATGGATAAAAAAAAAAAAAAAAAAGCCTGCACATGGGCCTAGGCAATAGGCATGCCAAGAAAAGACCTGAGTCAACCTAAAGCCTTCATACCAGCTGATTTCAAAGCACAGGACACACTCTGCTAACTAGTAAAGTTCATCCCTGGCAGAGATCCTGTCTTCAGTGATTCAGAGAGATGGCTGCTTTTGTTTTCAACATCAACAAAAACTCACAAAGCATACAAAGAAAGAGGAAAATATGGCCTATTCAAAGAAAAAAAATGTCAGAAAATGTCCCTGAGGAAACGGGTATCAAAAATAACAGAACACATGCACACCCATGGCGGATTCAAGTCAATGTATGGCAAAACCAATACAATGTTGTAAAGTAAAATAAATAAATAATTTTTTAAAAATAAATAACAAAAAATAATAGACCAATAATTTAAAGCACATCTTAAATGTGTTCAGAGAATTAAAGACAAAATCCTAAATATCACCACAGAGGTAGAAATTATAGGATGTACAGAACAGAAAGCCTGGAGTCTAAAAATTAATAACTGAATTGCAAAGTTCACTAGAGAGGTTCACAACAGAACTGAAGAAACTTAAGTTTCAGCCAAGTTTTTTTCTTGAGGTATATATATCAACATACAATATTCAACTTGTGTATACATTGACATGTACACCACAGTAAGTCTGGATATCATCTGTCACTGTCCAAAGTTAATACAACATCGCATTAGTGAGTGTATTCCCCACGCTGTATGTTTCATCCTCATGGCTTAATATTTTATGACTGGGAATTTGATCTTCTTGATCTCCTTCATCCACTTCATGCATTCCAACCTTCCTCCCCTCTGGCAAACATCTGTTCTCTGTATCTGAGTCTGGGTTTTGTTTCATTTATGTGTTTGTTTTTTGTTTTTGTTTTTGTTTTTAGATTCCACATACAAGTGAAATCATGCCATATTTGTCTTTCTCTGTCTTGACTTATTTCACTTAGCATAATATCCTCCAAGTCCCTTCAAGTTGTGGTAAGTGTAAGATGTCTTTCTTCTTAAGTGATTGAGTAGTTTTCCATCGTGTGTGTGTGTGTGTGGTGTGTATAACATATATTCCTTTGTCCATAATGGACATTTAGTTTCCATACCTTGGATATTGTAAATAAAGAACATAGGGGTACATATATATTTTCAAACTAGGGTTTTCATTTTCTTCATACAAATACCCATACAGAAATAAAATTGCTGGATAACATTAGTTTTGTTTTTAATTTTCTGAGGAATTTCTATACTATTTTCCATAGTGATTGCACCAATTTACATCACCATCAACAGTGCATGAGGGTTCCCTGTTTCCCACATTTTTATTAACATTTGTTATTTCTTTCTTTTAGATAATGGCCATTCTAACAAGTGTGAGGTAATATCTCTTTGTGGCCTTGATTGGCATTTCCCCAATGATTAATGATGTTAAGCATCTTTTCATGTGCCTGCCACTTTTTAAAGTGGGTTGTATGAGACAAGTGCTCAGTTCTGGTGCACTGGGAAGACCCAGAGGAATCGGGTGGAGAGGGAGGGGGGAGGGGGGATTGGGATGGGGAATACGTGTAAATCCATGGCTGATTCCTGTCAATGTATGACAAATACCACTACCAAATAAATAAATAAATAAATAAAGTGGGTTGTTTGTTTTGTTGAGTTGTATGAGTTCTTAAATATTTTGTGTATTTGTCCGTTACTAGACATATCATTTGCAAATATCTTCTCCTATTTAGTAGATTGCCTTTTCATTTTGTTGACAGTTTCTGTAACTATGCAGAAGCTTTTGGGTTCAATGTAATCCTATTTGTTTATTTTTTATGTTTTTGCCCTTTCCCTTTGAGTCATACCCAGAAAAACATCACTAAGACTGATGTCAAGGAGCTTGCCACTTAAAACTTCATCTAGGAGTTTGATGGTTTCAGATCTTACAATTAACACTTTAAAAGAGAGGGTATATATATATATACACATATACATATACATATATATGTATATACTTATGGCTGATTCATTTATTTTTGTTAACAGTAGAAGCCAACCCAAATTGTAAAGCAATTATCCTCTAGTTAAAAAAAATAACTTTAATACATTTTGAGATTTTTGTAAAAGGTGTAATATAATGATCTAGTTTCATTCATTTGCATGTAGTTTTCCACTACCATTTATTAAAGAGGCAATCTTTTCTCCATTGAATATTGTTTGCTCCTTTATTAAATATTAGTTGACCAAATTTGTTTAAGTTAATTTGGAGGGAGGGTCTCAATCCTGTTCAATTGATCTATGTGTCTGTTTATATGACAGGACCACCCTGTTTTGTATAGTATAAGCTGGTAATATAGTTTTGAATCAGAAAATGTGGTGCCTCCCACTTTGTTCTATTTTCTCAGGATTTTTTGGCTATCTGGGGTCATTTGTGGTTCAACACAAATTTTAAGACTGTTTTTACTATTTATGTGAATAATGTCATTGTAATTTTGATAGGGATTGCATTGACTCTATAGGTGACTTTGGGTATATGGACATTTTAACAATATCACTTCTTGTAATCAATGAGCATCAAATATCTCTTCATTTATTTGTGTTTTCAATTTATTTCATCAGTATCTTATAGTTTTCTGTGTACAAGTTTTTCATCTCCTTTGTTAAATTTATTCCTAGTTCTTTACTTTTTTAGATGTAATTAAATATAAGATTGCTTTCTTAATTTCTCTTTCTGAAAACTAATTATTGGTATATAGAAACCCAACATATTTCTGTATATTTATACTGTATCTTGTAATTTTACTGAATTCACTTTTTAGTTCTAATAGTTTATTGGTAGTCTTTAGAGTTTCTATATAAAGTATAATACCATCTACAATTAGTGATTTTATATCTTCCTTTATAATTTGTATATCTTTCATTTCTTCTTCTCTCATAATTGATATGGCTAGACTTCCAATACTATAATGATACTTCCAATATTTCCAATTATTTATGGAAGTTATGCCAATACTTCTAATACTCCCATTGAATAAAAATGAAGAGAATGGGCACCCTTGTCTTGTTCCTAATCTTATAATGAAGGATTTCAGATGTTCACATTTGAGTATGATATTAACAGTGAGTTTCTCATATATGGCCTTGATTATGTTGAGATATGTTTCCACAGTACCCACTTTGTTAGGAGTTTTTAACATAAATGGATATTGAATTTTATCAAGGGCCTTTTCTGCATCTTTTGAATATATCATACTATTTTGTATTTCATTTTCTTAATGTGGTGCATCATGTTGATTGATTTGCAATGCTAAAACATCCTTGCATTCCTGTAATATATCCCACTTGATCATGATGTATGATCCTTTTAATGTATTGCTGAATTTGGTTTGCTAATTTTTTATTAAGAATGTTTTCATAATGTTTATCAGAAGTATGTATCATCAGTCAACTTTTTAAAGGGGCACTTAAAATGATTAATTCTAGATATCACAAAGAGAAGAAGGATAAAAGAATAGTGAACAAAGGATAAGGAATCTATGATAAACTATTAAGCAGATGAATATATCATTACTAGAGTATTAGAAGAAGACATGAAAGAACAAAAGATAGGAGATAATTGAATTAATAATGGCTAATATTTTCCCAAATTTGAGAAAAGTCATGGATCTACAAATCTGAAAAGCTCAACGAAGTACAAATAGGATAAATCAAAAAACCTTCATGAAGCTACATTATAATTGAAATTTTGAAAGACAAAACAAAAAGAGAATCTTGAAAGCAGAAAGAGAATAGTGAGTGATAGTGTACAAATCTTCAATAATATTAGCAATGGACTTCTTTAGCAGAAAACTTGGAGGCCATAGGCAGTGGGGTAATATATTTAAATTGCTGAAAGATTGAACTGTCAAATAAGAATTGTGTATAAGTCAGTGAAATTAGCAAAGAAAAACAAATGAAAAGCATGCGAATTTTAAAGAAAGTTGTAAACTTTTTTCTTTTCTTTTTTTTTGTAAACTTTTTTTCTGATTGCAAAGGATATTATTATCTATATAGAAAATCCTAAAGATTCCACCAAAAGTATATTAGAACTACTAGTCAAATTAGGTTAATTACACAACAGAAATCAATACAAGAAAATCAGTTTCTTTTCTCTACCTCAAAAATGACCAATCCAAAAAGAATTTAAAACGACCCAATCAAAAAGTGGGCCAAAGAACTAAAGAGACATTTCTCCAAAGAAGACATACAGATGGCTAACAAACACATGAAGAGATGCTCAACATCACTATCAGAGAAATGCAAATCAAAACCACAATGAGGTACCATTTCACGCCAGTCAGAATGGCTGCTATCCAAATGTCTACAAGCAATAAATGCTGGAGAGGGAGTAGAGAAAAAGGAACCTTATTACATTGTTAGTGGGAATGCAAACTTGTACAGCCCCTATAGAGAACAGTGTGGAGATTCCCTGAAAAACTGGAAATAGAACTGCCATATGACCCAGCAATCCCACTCCTGGGCATACACACGGAGGAAACCAGAATTGAAAGAGTCGTGTGCACTCCAGTGTTCATTGCAGCACTGTTTATAATAGCCAGGACATGGAAGCAACCTAGATGTCCATCAGCAGACGAACAGATAAGAAAGCTGTGGTACATATACACTATGGAATATTACTCAGCCATTAAAAAGAATACATTTGAATCAGTTCTAAAGAGGTGGATGAAACTGGAGCCTATTATACAGAGTGAAGTAAGCCAGAAAGAAAAACACCAATACAGTATACTAACGCATATATATGGAATTTAGAAAGATGGTAATGGTAATCCTGTATGCAAGTAGCAAAAGAGACACAGATGTATAGAACAGTCTTTTGGACTCTGTGGGAGAGGGTGAGGGTGGGATGATATGGGAGAATGGCACTGAAACATGTAAATTAGCATATGTGAAATGAATCGCCAGGCCAGGTTTGATGCATGATACAGGGTGCTCGGGGCTGGTGCACTGGGATGACCCAGAGGGATGGGATGGGGAGGGAGGTGGAATGGGGGTTCAGGATGGAAAACATATGTACACATACATGTAAAATATATGGCAAAACCAGTACAATATTGTAAAGTAAATAAATAAAAATGAGAAAAAAAAAGAAATTAAGAAAACCATTTCATTTACAACAGCAACAAGAGAAAAATAATTACAAATAAACTTAACTACAGAGATGAAAAACCTCTACACTGAAAATTATATTTGTTTAAATAAATTAAAGACAAAATATATGAAAATATATTGAAGAATTTAATATAATTAATATGTTAATACTTCCAAAGTGATCTGCAGATTCAATACTTTTCCTATCACTTGATAAAATACTAATGATGGTTTTGCAGAAATATAACTATCAATACTTAAATATATATGAATTGCCAAGAGTCCTCATACAAGCCAAAAAAAAAAAAAAAACGTTGAAAAAGAACAAATTTGCAGGATTCACACTTTCTGATTTCAAATATTACTGCACACTATTGAGAAATCTGTATGCAGGTCAGAAAGCAACAGTTAGAACTGGACATGGAACAACAGACTGGTTCCAAATAGGAAAAGGAGTATGTCAAGGCTGTATATTGTCACCCTGGTATTTAACTTATATGCAGAGTACATCATGAGAAACGCTGGGCTGGAAGAAGCACAAGCGGAATCAAGATTGCTGGAAGAAATATCAATAACCTCAGATACGCAGATGACACCACCCTTATGGCAGAAAGTGAAGAAGAACTAAAGAGCCTCTTGATGAAAGTGAAAGAGGAGAGTGAAAAAGTTGGCTTAAAGCTCAACATTTAGAAAACTAAGATCATGGCATCTGGTCCCATCACTTTATGGCAAATAGATGGGGAAACAGTGGAAACAGTGTCAGACTTTATTTTGGGGGGGCTCCAAAATCACTGCAGATGGTGATTGCAGTCATGAAATTAAAAGATGCTTACTCCTTGGAAGGAAAGTTATGACCAGCCTAGACAGCATATTAAAAAGCAGAGATATTACTTTGGCAACAAAGGTCCATCTAGTCAAGGCTATGGTTTTTCCAGTTGTCATGTATGAATATGAGAGTTGAACTATAAAGAAAGCTGAGCACTGAAGAATTGCCGCTTTTGAACTGTGGTGTTGGAGAAGACTCTTGAGAGTTCCTTGAACTGCAAGGAGTTCCAACCAGTCTATGCTAAAGGAGATCAGTCCTGGGTGTTCATTGGAAGAACTGATGTTGAAGCTGAAACCCCAAAATTTTGGCCACCTGATGGGGAGAGCTGACTCATTTGAAAAGACCTTGATGCTGGGAAAGATTGAGGGCAGGAGGAGAAGTGGACGACTGAGGATGAGATATTTAGATGGCATCACTCACTCAATGGACATGAGTTTGGGTAAACTATGGGAGTTGGTGATGGACAGGGAGGCCTGGCTTGCTGCGGTTCATGGGGTCACAAAGAGTCAGACACAACTGAGCTACTGCACTGAACTGACAGTAATCAAAATTGTGTGTGAATAGAGCAAAAACAGACATATAAAGTCAAGAAATAGACAAGAGAGCTCCGGAATACACCCTCACAGTTATTTTCTAGTGATTTTCATCAAGATTTCCAAGACTATTCAATAGGGAAATGATCTTTACAACAAATTTCGTGGAGAAAACTGGATATCCACATGCAAAAGAATGAAGTTACTCTCTTACATTCTAACACACACACACACAACTTAAAATTGATCAAAGACCAAAATGTAAGAGTTAAATGTATAAAACACTTACAAGTAAATATAAGGGGAAAGCTTCATGATACTGAACTTGGCAGAAATTTCCTGAATAGAATATCAAAAACACAAGCAGCAATAATAGCACAATAGATAAATTGTGCTTCATCAAAATTAAAAACTCTTATGCATCAAAAGGCATTATCAACAGAGTAAAAGGCGGCCCACAGAATGAGAAAAATACTTGTAAATCATATATGTGATAAGTGATTGATATCCAGGACATATAAAAAACTCTTAACAGCAACAATAATCATAAACAACCCAACTTAAAAAATGAGCAAAGGACCTTTAAAAACATTTTTATTGGAGTATAGTTAATTTACAACATTGTATTAGTTTCTACTACATAGCAAAGAGGATCAGTTACACACACACACACACACACACACACACATATATATATATATATATATATATATATATATATATATATATCCACTTTTTAAAGTATTATTTCCCCATGTAGCTTATTACAGAGTATTGGGAGAAGTTCCCTGTGCTATACAGTATGTACTTTTTACTTATCTATTATATATATAGTGTGTATATGTCAGTCCTTATCTCCCAATTTATAGGTTTTCTCATCTTCCTTTGTAAATATAAAATTTTTTCTACATCTATGACTCTAAAAATGAGCCAACGTCTTTAATAGCTATTTCTTGGAAGAAGATATACAGAAAACAAATAGGCACTTGAAAAAATGGACAGTATACCAATCATCAGGGAAATAAAAATCAAAACCAAAATGAGATACTGCTTTGCACCCATTGGGATTGCTGTTATAAATAAGAAACAAACAAACAAAAAAGCAACAGAAAGAGTAGATAACAAATGTTGGTGAGGACTAGAAAACTTGGAACTATCATACACTACTGCTGGCTGTGTAAAATGGTGAAGTCAAAACAATATAGTGGTTCCTCAGAAAATCTAACAGAATTAACATACAAATTAGCAGTTTTTCTAGGTATATACCCAAAACAAATGAAAGCATGGATTTGAACAGATATTTGTATACCAATGTTCATAACAGTATTATTCACAATAGCCTACAAATGAAAACAATCCGATGTCCATCCATGGATGAATGAGTAAACAAATTATGGTATAGTCATATACCAGAATATTATTCATCATTAAAAAGGAAGGAAATATGTTGTTGGATTCTGTTTGCTAGAATTTTGTTAAGGATTTTGGCATCTATGTTCATCAGTGATATTGGCCTGTAGTTTTCTTTTTTTGTGGCATCTTTGTCTGGTTTTGGAATTAGGGTGATGGTGGCCTCATAGAATGAGTTTGGAAGCTTACCTTCTTCTGCAATTTTCTGGAAGAGTTTGAGTAAGATAGGTGTCAGCTCTTCTCTAAATTTTTGGTAGAATTCAGCTGTGAAGCCATCTGGTCCTGGGCTTTTGTTTGCTGGAAGATTTTTGATGACAGTTTCGATTTCCTTGCTTGTGATGGGTCTGTTAAGATCTTCTATTTCTTCCTGGTTCAGTTTTGGAAAGTTATACTTTTCTAAGAATTTGTCCATTTCATCCAAGTTGTCCATTTTATTGGCATAGAGCTGCTGGTAGTAGTCTCTTATGATCCTTTGTATTTCAGTGTTTTCTGTTGTGATCTCTCCATTTTCATTTCTAATTTTGTTAATTTGGTTTTTCTCTCTTTGTTTCTTAATGAGTCTTGCTAATGGTTTGTCAATTTTGTTTATTTTTTCAAAAAACCAGCTTTTAGCTTTGTTGATTTTTGCTATGGTCTCTTTAGTTTGTTTGCATTTATTTCTGCCCTGATTTTTAAGATTTCTTTCCTTCTGCTAACTCTGGGGTTCTTCATTTCTTCCTTCTCTAATTGCTTTAGGTGTAGAGTTAGGTTATTTAATTGGTTTTTTTCCTGTTTCTTGATGTAAGCCTGTAATGCTATGAACCTTCCCCTTAGCACTGCTTTTACAGTGTCCCATAGGTTTTGGATTGTTGTGTTTTCATTTTCATTCATTTCTATACATATTTTGATTTCTTTTTTGATTTCTTCCATGATTTGTTTGTTATTCAGAAGCGTGTTATTTAGCCTCCATATGTTTGAAGTTTTAACAATTTTTTTCCCTGTAATTGAGATCTAATCTTACTGCATTGTGGTGAGAAAAGATGACTGGAATGATATCAATTTTTTTAAATTTTCCAAGACCAGATTTATGGCCCAGCATGTGATCTATTCTGGAGAATGTTCCGTGTGCACTTGAGAAAAAGGTGAAGTTGATTGTTTTGGGGTGAAATGTCCTATAGATAACAATTAGGTCTAGCTGGTCTATTGTGTCATTTAAGGTTTGTGTTTCCTTGTTAATTTTCTGTTTAGTTGATCTATCCATAGTTGTGAGTGGGGTATTAAAGTCTTGGGCTTTATCCCAGGAATGCAAGGATTCTTCAATATTCGCAAATCAATCAATGTAATACACCACATTAACAAATTGAAAGATAAAAACCATATGATTCTCTCAATAGATGCAGAGAAAGCCTTTGACAAAATTCAACACTCATTTATGATTAAAACTCTCCAAAAAGCAGGAATAGAAGGAACATACCTCAACATAATAAAAACTATATATGACAAACCCACAGCAAGCATCACCCTCAATGGTGAAAAATTGAAGGCATTTCCCCTGAAATCAGGAACAAGACAAGGGTGCCCACTCTCACCACTACTATTCAACATAGTGTTGGAAGTTCTGGCCATAGCAATCAGAGTAGAAAAAGAAGTAAAAGGAATCCAGATAGGAAAAGAAGAAGTAAAACTCTCACTGTTTGCAGATGACATGATCCTCTACATAGAAAACCCTAAAGACTCTACCAGAAAATTACTAGAGCTAATCAATGAATATAGTAAAGTTGCAGGATACAAAATTAACACACAGAAATCCCTTGCATTCCTATATACTAACAATGAAAAAACAGACAGAGAAATTAAGGAAACAATACCATTCACCATTGCAACAAAAAGAATAAAATACTTAGGAGTATATCTACCTAAAGAAACAAAGGACCTATACATAGAAAACTATAAAACACTGATGAAAGAAATCAAAGAGGACACAAACAGATGGAGAAACATACCGTATTCATGGATTGGAAGAATCAATATTGTCAAAATGGCTATTCTACCCAAAGCAGTCTATAGATTCAATGCAATCCCTATCAAGCTACCAACGGTATTTTTCACAGAACTAGACCAAAGAATTTCACAATTTGTATGGAAATACAAAAAACCTCGAATAGCCAAAGTAATCTTGTGAAAGAAGAATGGAACTGGAGGAATCAACCTGCCTGACTTCAGACTCTACTACAAAGCCACAGTCATCAAGACAGTATGGTACTGGCACAAAGACAGAAATATAGATCAATGGAACAGAATAGAAAGCCCAGAGATAAACCCACGAACCTATGGACACCTTATCTTTGACAAAGGAGGCAAGGATATACAATGGAAAAAAGACAACCTCTTTAACAAGTGGTGCTGGGAAAACTGGTCAACCACTTGTAAAAGAATGAAACTAGAACACTTTCTAACACCATACACAAAAATAAACTCAAAATGGATTAAAGATCTAAATGTAAGACCAGAAACTATAAAACTCCTAGAGGAGAACATAAGCAAAACACTCTCCGACATAAATCACAGCAAGATCCTCTATGACCCACCTCCCAGAATATTGGAAATAAAAGCAAAACTAAACAAATGGGACCTAATGAAACTTAAAAGCTTTTGCACTACAAAGGAAACTATAAGTAAGGTGAAAAGACAGCCCTCAGATTGGGAGAAAATAATAGCAAATGAAGAAACAGACAAAGGATTAATCTCAAAATTATACAAGCAACTCCTGCAGCTCAATTCCAGAAAAATAAATGACCCAATCAAAAAATGGGCCAAAGAACTAAACAGACATTTCTCCAAAGAAGACATACAGATGGCTAACAAACACATGAAAAGATGCTCAACATCACTCATTATTAGAGAAATGCAAATCTAAACCACAATGAGGTACCATTACACGCCAGTCAGGATGGCTGCTATCCAAAAGTCTACAAGCAATAAATGCTGGAGAGGGTGTGGAGAAAAGGGAACCCTCTTACACTGTTGGTGGCAATGCAAACTAGTACAGCTGCTATGGAAAACAGTGTGGAGATTTCTTAAAAAACTGGAAATAGAACTGCCATATGACCCAGCAATCCCACTTCTGGGCATACACACTGAGGAAACCAGATCTGAAAGAGACACGTGCACCCCAATGTTCATTGTGGCACTGTTTATAATAGCCAGGACATGGAAGCAACCTAGATGCCCATCAGCAGATGAATGGATAAGGAAGCTGTGGTACATATACACCATGGAATATTACTCAGCCATTAAAAAAAATTCATTTGAACCAGTCCTAATGAGATGGATGAAGCTGGAGCCCATTATACAGAGTGAAGTAAGCCAGAAAGATAAAGAACATTACAGCATACTGACACATGTATATGGAATTTAGAAAGGTGATAACGATAACCCTATATGCAGAACAGAAAAAGAGACAGAGAAATACAGAACAGACTTTTGAACTTTGTGGGAGAATGTGAGGGTGTGATATTTCAAAAGAACAGCATGTATACTATCTATGGTGAAACAGATCACCAGCTCAGGTGGGATGCACGAGCCAAGTGCTCCGACCTGGTGCACTGGGAAGACCCAGAGGAATCGGGTGGAGAGGGAGGTGGGAGGGGGGATTGGGATTGGGAATACATGTAAATCCATGGCTGATTCATATCAATGTATGACAAAACCCACTGGAAAAAAAAAAAATAATAATAATAAAAAATAAAAAAATAAAAAAAAATAAAAAGGAAGGAAATTCCAGTGCTTGCTCAATATGAATGGATTCTTAAGACGTTATGTTAAATAAAATAAGCCAAATGCAAATGGGCAAGTATTATATGATTCCACTTACGTGAAGTAACTAGAGTAGCCAAACTCACAGGCTGAAGGTATGATGTTGTTGTCAGTGGTTGAGGAAGTGGGGAATGAGGAATTCTTGTTTAAATTGATACAGAATTTGGGTTATGAAAAACGTTCTAGAGGTGGATCATGCCAATAGTTGCACAACAATTTGCACTTAATTTCATTAAAGTACAAATATCATTAAACTGTATATTTAAAATAGTTAAATCGTTGATTTTATATTATATATATTTTACCACAGTGAAAAGTAATTGCAAAGATTTACTACCACAAAGAGTGTGACAGAATATAATTAAATAGGCATTCAATAACAAAAACATAACTAGAAACTATTGAAATGCATGGAAACTAAATACAATTCAAAATAACTCAGAGATCAATGGATGAATGAGTGTAAATTTAAAAAATAAACTGAATGACTAAGCTAATATGACAAATCACAATGTGTCAGATGTGGCAAACTGGGAGATTATTTATAGCTTTAAAATCATATTTTTCAGGGCTTCCCTGGTGGCTCAGAGGGTAAAGTGTCTGCAAGGAAGTGACAACCCATTCCAGTACTCTTGCCTCGAAAATCCCATGGACAGAGAGACCTGGTGGGCTACAGTTCATGGGATCGCAAAGAATCGGACATGACTGAGCAAATTCAGTTTCACTTTATTGTTCAGTCGCTAAGTCATGTAGGACTTTATCACCCCACCTACAGACAAGGGCTTTCCTGTCCTTCACTACCTCCCGGAATTTGCTCAAACTCACATCCATTGAGTCAGTGATGCCATCCAACCATCTCAGCCTCTGTCGTCCCCTTTTCCTCCTGTCCTCAACCTCTCTCAACATCAAGGTCTTTTCAGTGAGTCAGTTTTTGCATCAGATGACCAAAGTATTGGCGCTTCAGCTTCAGCATCAGTCGTTCCAATGAATATTCAGAGTTGATTTCCTTTAGGATTGACTGGTTTAATCTCCTTTCAATCCAAGCACAGTTCAAAAGCATCAATTCTTCGGTTCTCAGCCTTCTTGATGGTCCAACTCTTACAACTGTACATGACTACTGGAAAAATATGAGCTTTGACTATACAGCTTCCCTAATAGCTCAGGGGCTTCTTTGTAGGAAGGTTTTAATTACAGATTTGTTTTAATTAATAAATTATCTTAGTATTCACATTTTCCTTTTATTTCCCATTTATTTTTATTAGTTGGAGACTAATTAGTTTACAATGTTGTAGTGGTTTTTTGTCATACATTGACATGAATCAGCCAAGGATTTACATGCTTTCATTTGCTCATAAAGTCACAGGAGAAACAGATTAAATCCCTGCAATTAAATTGAAGCTGTGAACCTTGGAAGCAAGTACAAACTGTAGTAAGGCCAGATTTGAGTCTGAGTTGGCCCCTCAGTGCCCACAGCAGGTCCAGAGACCTTCCTAGAAATATTGGAGGACTTTCTGAGTTAACAGATTGGCTGGAGCTCACTCTGTGACGAGAAAAATTAAGGTCAGAGGAATATATTCTTCTTACTACCACACTTGGTCTCACTTTCTCTCTCTCACTCTCTCTCTCTCTCTCTCTATATATATATATATATAATTGTATTATTCTATTGTTTTATTTTTTATTTTCCTTTAACTTTTATATTTTCACTCTCTTTTTATTTTTTAGTGCTTTCATTGTTAAATTTATTTTATTTTTTCTTGTTTCAATGGCACTTTCTCATTATATTGCATTTTTTCCCATGTTTCTGGTTTTGTACTTTTGCTACTCTAACTTTCAATGTTCTTTTTCATTTATGGGTTTATTTATTGGCTGTATTGCTCTCTTCCTTTTTGATTCCTCTTTTATTCTTTTCTTTTAGTGTGAATATGTAAGTTTCTGTGTATGTTCTTTTCTGTTTATTCTTGCATTTACCATTTCTCTAGGGGTTTTGTCTGTCCATTCTTTTTTTGTTTATATGTATGTTTGACTTTTTTTTTCTTTACTATTGCTTTCTGTCTTCTCTTCTGTACTGTGTGGTTTGTGAAGTCTTGGTGCTCCAGCCAGGGGTCAGGCCTGAACTTCCATGGTTGGAGAACTGAATCCAGGCTGTTGGACCACCAGAGAACTATGAACCCACTGGAATATTAATTCAAAACAGCTCTCCAAAAGGACTCCATCTCAACACTAAGACTTGGCACTACCCAAAGTCCAGAAAGCTCCAGTGCTAGATGCCTCACACAAAACAACCAGCAAAACAGGAACACAGCAGTGTCCATTAGCAGACATTATGCCCAAAGCCATAGAAACCTCACAGATACTCTGAAAACAAACCACTGTGTGAGTCACTGCCCTTCAGAGAGACATGATCCAGCCCCACCCACTAGAACACAAGCACCATTTCCCCCTGCTAGGAAACCTTCACAAGGCACTGGTCTGCCCTGAGCCTCTGGAAATAGACTCACAAGTAAGAGGAACTACAACATTTCAGCCTACAAAAAGGAGACCCCAAGCTTAGTAAATTAAACAAAATGAAAATACAGAGACACATGAAGCAGATGAAGGAGCATAGTAAAAACCCAGAAGATCAAACAAATGAAGAGGAAAATGGGCAATCTACCTAAAAAAGAATTCAGAATAATGATAGTAAAGATGATCCAAAATCTTGGGAATAAAATGGAGGCCCCTTATAGAGAAGATACAAGAAATATTTAACAAAGACATAGAAAAAGTAAAGAAAAGAAAAAAAAAACAATGAACACCACAATAACTGATATTAAAAAATGCAATAGAGGAAATCGAAAGCAGAATACCTGAGGCAGAAGAGTGGATAAATAAGCTGGAAGATAGAATGGTTGAAATAACTGAAGAAGAGAAAAATAAATTAAAAAGAATGAAGATAAATGAAGGCAGCCACATAGAATTTTGGTACATTAAGTGCACCAAAATTCAAATTATAGGATTCCTACAGGAAGAAATTTGGAAAACTCAGCAGTGGCCACAGGACTGGAAGAGGTCAGTTTTCATTCCAATCCCAAAGAAAGGAAATCTGAAAGAATGCTCAAACTACCACAAAATTACACTCATCTCACATTGAGTTGGTGACGCCATTCAACCATCTCATCCTCTGCCATCCCCTTCTCCTCCTGCTTTCAATCTTTCCCACCATCAGGCTCTTTTCCAATGAGTCAGTTCTTTGCATCAGGTGGCCAAAGTATTGGAGTTTCAGCTTCAGCATCAATCCTTCCAGTGAATATTCAGAACTGATTTCCTTTAGGATGGACCGGTTGGATCTTCTTGCTGTCCAAGGGATTTTCAAGAACCTTCTCCAACACCACAGTTCAAAAGCATAAATTCTTTGGCACTCAACTTTCTTTATAGTCCAATTCTCACATCCATACATGACAAGTAGAAAAACTATAGCTTTGACAAGATGGACCTTTATTGGTGAAGTAATGTCTCTGCTTTTTAATGTGATATCTAGGTTGGTCATAACTTTCCTTCCAAGGAACAAGTGCCTTTTAATTTCATGGCTTCAGTCACCATCTGCAGTGATTATGAAGCTCTCCTCCCCTCCCCCCCCCCCCCCCCCCGCCAAATAAAGTCTGTCACTGTTTCCACAGTTTCCCCATCTATTTGCCATGAAGTGATGGGGCCAGATGCCATGATCTTAGTTTTCTGAATGTTGAGCTTTAAGCCAACATTTTCACTCTCCTCTTTCACTTTCATCAAGAGGCTCTTTAGTTCTTTTTCACTTTCTTCCATAAGGGTGTTGTCTTCTGCATATTTGAGGTTATTGATATTTCTCCTGGCGATCTTGATTCTAGCCTGTGCTTCATCCAGTCCAGCATTTCTCATGGCGTACTGTGCATATAAGTTAAATAAGCAGGGTGGCAATACACAGACTTGACGTACTCCTTCCCCAATTTAGAACCAGTCTGTTGTTCCATGTCTGGTTCTAACTGCTGCTTCTTAACCTGTATACAGATTTCTCAAGAGGGAGGTCAGGTTGTCTGGTATTCCCATCACTTTATGAATTTCCCACAGTTTGTTGTGATCCACATGGTCAAGGACTTTGGCATAGTGAAAAGAGCAGAAGTAGATGTTTTTCTCGAACTCTTGCTTTTTTGATGATCCAACAACAGATGTTGGCAATTTGATCTCTGGTTCCTCTGCCTTTTCGAAATCCAACTTGAACATTTAGAAGTTCACAGTTCACATACTGTTGAAGCCTGGCTTGAGAATTTTGATCATTACTTTGCTAGCATGTGAGATGAGTGCAATTGTGTGGTAGTTTGAGCATTCTTTAGCATTGCCTTTCTTTGGGAATGGAATGAAAACTGACTTTTTCCAGCCCAGTGGCCACTGCTGAGTTTTCCAAATTTGCTGGCATATTATAAATCCAGGTTAAAGATTATTAGTCCTAAAATCGGGATTATGGCAAAGGAAATATAGTGACAGGACACAATTGTCTATTTAGCAGAAGAATTCATAGCACTTCATTTTTTTTCATTTATTTTTATTAGTTGGAGGATAATTACTTTACAATATTGTAGTGGGTTTGTCATACATTGACATGAATCAGCCATGGAGTTACATGTATTCCCCATCCCAATCCCCCCTCCCACCTCCCTCTCTATCCGATCCCTTTGGGTCTTCCCAGTGCACCAGGCCTGAGTACTTGTCTCATGCATCCAACCTGGGCTGGTGATCTGTTTCACCATAGATAATATACATGTTTCGATGCTGTTCTCTTGAAACATCCCACTCTCTCCTTCTCCCACAGAGTCCAAAATCTGCTCTGTACATCTGTGTCCTTATTTCTGTTTTGCATATAGGGTTATCATTACCATCTTTCTAAATTCCATATATATGTGTTAGCATGCTGTAATGTTCTTTAAATTTCTGGCTTACTTCACTCTGTATAATGGGCTCCAGTTTCATCCATCTCATTAGAACTGATTCAAATGAATTCTTTTTAATGGCTGAGTAATATTCCATGGTGTATATGTACCACAGCTTCCTTATCCATTCGTCTGCTGATGGACATCTAGGTTACTTCCATGTCCTGGCTATTATAAACAGTGCTGCGATGAACATTGGGGTGCACGTGTCTCTTTCAGATCTGGTTTCCTCGGTGTGTATGCCCAGAAGTGGTATTGCTGGGTCATATGGCAGTTCTATTCCCAGTTTTTTAAGAAATCTCCACACTGTTCTCCATAGTGGCTGTACTAGTTTGCATTTCCACCAGCAGTGTAAGAGGGTTTCCTTTTCTCCACACCCTCTCCAGCATTTATTGCTTGTAGACTTTTGGATAGCAGCCATCCTGACTGGCATGTAATGGTACCTCATTGTGTTTTTGCTTTGCATTTCTCTGATGATGAGTGATGTTGAGCATCTTTTCAGGTGTTTGTTAGCCATCTGTATGTCTTCTTTGGAGAAATGTCTGTTTAGGTGTTTGGCCCGTTTTTTGATTGGGTCATTTATTTTTCTGGAATTGACCTGCAGGAGTTGCTTGTATATTTTTGAGATTAATCCCTTGTCTGTTGCTTCATTTGCTATTATTTTCTCCCAATCTGAGGGCTGTCTTTTCACCTTGCTTATAGTTGCCTTTGTTGTGCAAAAGCTTTTAAGTTTAATTAGGTTCTGTTTGTTTATTTTTGTTTTTATTTCCAATATTCTGGGAGGTGGGTCATAGAGAATCCTACTGTGATTTATGTCAAAGATTGTTTTGCCTATGCTCTCCTCTAGAAGTTTTATAGTTTCTGGTCTTACATTTAGATCTTTGATCCATTTTGAGTTTATTTATGTGTTTGGTGTTAGAAATTTGTTCTAGTTTCATTGTTTTACAAGTGGTTGACCAGTTTTCCCAGCACCACTTTTTAAAGAGGTTGTCCTTTTTCAATTGTATATACTTGCCTGCTTTGTCACAGATAAGGTGTTCATAGGTTCGTGGATTTGTCTCTGGGCTTTCTATTCTGTTCCATTGATCTATATTTCTGTCTTTGTGCCAGTACCATACTGTCTTGATGACTGTGGCTTTGTAGTAGAGCCTGAAGTCAGGCAGGTTGATTCCTCCAGTTCCATTTTTCTTTCTCAAGATTACTTTGGCTATTCGAGGTTTTTTGTATTTCCATACAAATTGTGAAATTATTTGTTCTAGTTGTGTGAAAAATACCGTTGGTAGATTAATAGGCCTTGCATTGAATCTGTAGATTGCTTTGGGTAGAATAGCCATTTTGACAATATTGATTCTTCCAATCCATGAACATGGTATGTTTCTCCATCTGTTTGTGTCCTCTTTGATTTCTTTCATCAGTGTTTTATAGTTTTCTATGTATAGATCTTTTGTTTCTTTAGTTAAATATACTCCTAAGTATTTTATTCTTTTTGGTACAATGGGGAATGGGATTGTTTCCTTAATTTCTCTTTCTGTTTTCTCATTGTTAGTGTATAGGAATGCAAGGAATTTCTGTGTGTTAATTTTATATCCTGCAACTTTACTATATTCATTGATTAGCTCTAGTAATTTTCTGGTTGAGTCTTTAGGGTTTTCTGTGTAGAGGATCATGTCATCTGCAAACAGTTGAGTTTCACTTCTTCTTTTCCTATCTGGATTCCTTTTACTTCTTTTTCTACTCTGATTGCTGTGGCCAACACTTCTAAAACTATGTTGAATAGTAGTGGTGAGTGTGGGCACCCTTGTCTTGTTCCTGATTTCAGGGGAAATGCTTTCAATTTTTCACCATTGAGGGTAATGCTTGCTGTGGGTTTGTCATATATAACTTTTATTATGTTGAGGTATGTTCCTTCTATTCCTGCTTTCTGCAGAGTTTTATTCATAAATGGGTGTTGAATTTTGTCAAAGGCTTTCTCTGCATCTATTGAGATAATCATATGGTTTTTATCTTTCAGTTTGTTAATGTGGTGTATTACATTGATTGATTTGCAGGTATTAAAGAATCCTTGCATTCCTGGGATAAAGCCCACTTGGTCATGATCTATGATTTTTTAAATATGTTGTTGGAATCTGTTTGCTAGAATTTTGTTAAGGTTTTTTGCATCTATGTTCATCAGTGATATTGGCCTGTAGTTTTCTTTTTTTTGTGGCATCTTTGTCTGGTTTTGGAATTAGGGTGATGTTCGCCTCATAGAATGAGTTTGGAAGTCTCCCTTCTTCTGCAATTTTCTGGAAGAGGTTGAGTAAGATACGTGTTAGCTCTTCTCTAAATTTTTGGTAGAATTCAGCTGTGAAGCCATTTGGTCCCAGGCTTTTGTTTGCTGGAAGATTTCTGGTTACAGTTTCAATTTTCTTGCTTGTGATGGGTCTGTTAAGATCTTCTATTTCTTCCTGGTTCAGTTTGGAAAGTTATATGTTTCTAAGAATTTCTCCATTTCTTCCAAGTTGTCCATTTTATTGGCATATAGCTGTTGGTAGTAGTCTCTTATGATCCTTTGTATCTCAGTGTTGTCTGTTGTGACCTCTCTATTTTCGTTTCTAATTTTGTTAATTTGGTTCTTCTCCCTTTGTTTTTAATGAGTCTTGCTAATGGTGTGTCAATTTTTTTTTTCTTCAAAAAACCAGCTTTTATCTTTGTTGATTTTTGCTATGGTCTCTTTAGTTTCTTTTGCATTTATTTCTGCCCTAATTTTTAAGATTTCTTTCCTTCTACTAACCCTGGGGTTCTTCATTTCTTCCTTCTCTAGTTGCTTTTGGTGTAGAGTTAGGTTATTTATTTGACTTTTTTCTTGTTTCTTGAGGTAAGCCTGTAATGCTATGAACCTTCCCCTTAGCACTGTTTTTACAGTGTCCCATAGGTTTTGCGTTGTTGTGTTTTCATTTTCATTCGTTTCTATGCATGTTTTGATTTCTTTTTTGATTTCTTCTATGATTTGTTGGTTATTCAGAAGCATGATATTTAGCCTCCATATGTTTGAAATTTTAACTATTTTTTTTTCCTGTAATTGAGATCTAATCTTATTGCATTGTGGTCAGAAAAGATGACTGGAATGATTTCAATTTTTTGAATTTACCAAGACTAGATTTATGGCCCAGGATATGATCTATTCTGGAGAAGGTTCCGTGTGCACTTGAGAAAAAGGTGAAGTTGATTGTTTTGGGGTGAAATGTCCTATAGATATCAATTAGGTCTAGCAGGACCACTGTGTCATTTAAAGTTTGTGTTTCTTTGTTAATTTTATGTTTAGTTGATCTATCCATAGTTGTAAGTGGGGTATTAAAGTCTTCCTCTATTATTGTGTTACTATTAATTTCTTCTTTCATACTCGTTAGCGTTTGCCTTACATATTGTGGTGCCCCTATATTGGGTGAATATATATTTATAATTGTTATATCTTCTTCTTGGATGGATCCTTTGATCATTATGTAGTGTCCTTCTTTGTCTCTTTTCACAGCCTTTATTTGAAAGTATATTTTATCTGATATGAGTATTGCGACTCCTGCTTTCTCTTGGTCTCCGTTTGCGTGAAATATTTTTTTTCCAGCCCTTCAATTTCATTCTGTATATGTCCCTTGTTTTGAGGTGGGTCTCTTGTAGACAGCATATTTGGGGGTCTTGTTTTTGTATCCATTCAGCCAATCTTTGTCTTTTGGTTGGGGCATTCAACCCATTTACATTTAAGGTAATTATTGATAGGTATGGTCCCGTTGCCATTTACTTTGTTGTTTTGGGTTCACATTTATACATCCTTTCTGTGTTTCCTGTCTAGAGAAGATCCTTTAGCATTTGTTGAAGAGCTGGTCTGGTGGTGCTGAATTCTCTCAGCTTTTGCTTGACTGTAAAGCTTTTGAATTCTCCTTCATATCTGAATGAGATCCATGCTGGGTACTGTAATCTGGATTGTAGGTTATTCTCTTTCATTACTTTAAGTATGTCCTGCCGTTGCCTTCTGGCCTGAAGGGTTTCTATTGATAGATCAGCTGTTATCCTTATGGGAATCCCTTTGTGTGTTATTTCTTGTTTCCCCCTTGCTGCTTTTAATATTTGTTCTTTGTGTTTGATCTTTGTTAATTTGCCTAATATGTGTCTTGGGGTGTTTCGCCTTGGGTTTATCCTGTTTGGGACTCTCTGGGTTTCCTGGACTTGGGTGGCTATTTCCTTCCCCATTTTAGGGAAATTTTCAGCTATTATCTCCTCGAGTATCTTCTCATGGCCTTTATTTTTGTCTTCTTCTTCTGGGACTCCTATGAATCGAATTTTGGGGCATTTCACATTGTCCCAGAAGTCCCTGAGGTCCCTCATTTCTTTTGATTCTTTTTTTCTTTTTTCCTCTCTGCTTCATTTATTTCCACCATTTTATCTTCTACCTCACTTATCCTATCTTCTGTCTCCGTTATTGTACTCTTGGTTCCCTCCAGAGTGTTTTTGATCTCATTTATCACATTATTCATTTTTAATTGACTCCTTTTTATTTCTTCTAGGTCTTTATTAAACATTTCTTGCATCTTCTCAATCTTTGTCTCCAGACTATTTATCTGTAACTCCATTTTGTTTTCAAGATTTTGGATCACTTTTGTTATCATTATTCCAAATTCTTTTTCAGGTAGATTCCCTATCTCCTCCTCTTTTGTTTGACTTGGTGGGCATTTTTCATGTCCCTTTACCTGTTAGGTATTTCTCTGCCTTTTTATCTTGTTTAGATTGTTGTGTCTGGAGTGGGCTTTCTGTATTCTGGTGGTCTGTGGTACCTTTTTATTGTGGAGGTTTCACCCAGTGGGTGGGGTTGGACGATTGGCTTGTCAAGGTTTCCAGGTTAGGGACGCTTGCGTCTGTGTTCTGGTGTGTGGAACTGGATTTCTTCTCTCTGGAGTGCAATGGAGTGCCCAGTAATGAGTTTTGAGATGGGTCTATGTGTTAAGTGTGACTTTGGACAGCCTGTATGTTGACGCTCAGGGCTATGTTCCTGCGCTGCTGGAGAATTTGCATGGTATGTCTTGCTCTGAAACTTACTGGCTCTTGGGTGGTGGTTGGTTTCAGTGTATGTATGGAAGCTTTTGGATGGTCTCTTGTTACTTAATGTTCCGTGTATTCAGGAGTTTTCTGGTGTTCTCAGTTTTTGGGCTTAAGTCTCCTGCCTCTGAATTTCAGTTTTATTCTTCCAGTAGTTTCAAGACTTCTCCAACTATACAGCACTGATAATAAAACTTCTAGGTTAATGGTGAAAAGATTCTCCACCATGAGGGACACCCAGAGAGGTTCACAGAGTTACATGAAAAAGAGGAGAGGGAGGAGGGCGATAGAGATGAGCAGGAGGAGAAAAAGGGATAATCAAGAGGAGAGAGACAGATCTACAAAGTTGTCTGTTCCCAAAGTGTTCTCCATAGCCCAGACACCCACAAAGATTCACAGAATTGTATTGGGAAGAGAAGGGGAATGGAGGAAATAGAGGTGTTCTGAGGTAGAAAACGGAGAGTCAAAAGTCGGAGAGAGTAATCAACACACTCCTGAAAAAATATTTGAACTGAATATTGGATTCTTAAATGTCCAAAATTTATATCACATACTGAAAAACAAAGATTAAAAATCTAGAGTACAGGTTAGACTCTTAAAAATACAATATTAAAAGCAAAAACAGAAACACACAAAAAATTAGAAATATATATGAAGTTCAGTTTAAAAATAGAGTTTTTCTTTTTTTTTTGCACGGTTATAGTGAAATAAAAATTAATATTAAGGAGTAGTAGAGGAGTAATAGAGGACTTTAAAAGAAAATAAGAGATAAAAAAAGAAAAGAAAAAAAAAAAACAAGAAAAAAATTTTTTCCTAATTAAAAAAATCATAAAAATCTATGAAAATGAAAGTTAAGGAGTAATGGGGGAGTAATAGGGAATTTCAAATAAAATAAAAGAGAAAAAATAAAAAAGAAAAGAAAAGAAAAAATTTAAAAAAAGGTAAAAATATATCTAGGAATTTCTCTGGAGCTGTTGCGGTCAGTGTGGGTTTGGTTCAGTTTCAGATAGCTTCTCGTTCCAGCTTATACTTCTTGATATCTATAGGCCCCTTCCGGTATAGTCGGTGTTCTCTACAGGGATTTTAATCTGTTGCACCGGTCCCTTCTGAAGCGGTTCCCTTTGTATATTTGGCTTCTGTTTGCCGGTCTCTTCAGTGCCTAATTTCCGCCCTGACACAGGAGGGCAGAGGTGGTCTCTTGTTCAGGTTTGCTAGTTCTGTCGGGCTGCGGGGAGGGAGGGGTGCTGCTTTCCCCATCTACGCTGCTCAGGCTCCCGGCTGCTCTATATGGAGCATGCCCTGCATTGCGTGCGATTCCAGTTTTCGGGTATTCCACAAAAGCACGGACTCGGTTGCGCCTGCGCTTTGTGCCTTCCCAGGCCCGAGCAGCTCAGGCAACCAGGAGCCTGATGGGCGTGCTCTCCCCGGGTGTGGAGCACCTTCTCCCCTCCGTGGTACCAGCCTCAGTTTCCACCCGTGCTGGTCGGGTGCGTGTGCCCTGTGTTTAGCTGCGACCCTCCCGGTGGATGTCAACCATCCAGAATCTCAGGAAGTCTTTGGTTAGAAACTGGAGGCCTGTTTGCAGTGTGGTAGGGGATGCCGTTTTGGGGGCTGAGTTTGCCCCTTTCCCCTCCCCCCTGCCTCCTGCCTCCGGTGGGGCTAGGCCGGTCCGCAGCCTGCGAGCTCTTCTCTGGACTTGCTCAGACCCTTTGTTCTGAGAATGACTGGCAGTGTGTTCGGGCTGGTTAATTTTCTCTCTCTCTTTTGCTATCCCACAGTTTAAGTTGGTATCTCACAAAAGCTCCCTCCGATTGCCCTCAGGGCACTCAGGCCTGGTCCTTACCCTAAGCAATGCCGCCCGCTCCTCTCCGTTCCACCCCCACTTGCTGGTGGCGGATGCGGGCGTCTGGGTTACTTTTCTGCTGGGAGTTGCTTTTAGACATGTAATCTGTGGGTTTTATTTATTTTTCCTCCCAATTAGGTTGCCCTCTGAGATTCAAAAACTTCCCCCAGACCCGCCAGAGCGAGGGTTTCCTGGTGTTTGGAAACTTCCTCTATTAAGACTCCCTTCCCAGGATGGGTTTCTGTCCCTAGCTCTTTTGTCTCTCTTTTTATCCTTTATATTTTGTCCTACCTCCTTTCGAAGACAATGGGCTGCTTTTCTGGGCGCCTGATGTCCTCAGCTAGTGATCAGAAGTTGTTTTGTGAAGTTTGCTCTGTGTTCAATTGTTCTTTAAATTAATTTGTAGGGGAGAAAGTGGCCTCCCCATCCTATAACTCAGCCATCTTGGTTCCTCCCCCCACAGCACTTCTTGAAAGAGTAAATTAAAAAGACAAAAGAGATGAAAACTATCAAGTTGATTATGAGGTTCTTAGCTTGTTTGTATCATTTGTAAAAAGATGGAAAATAGGTAATTCTGTAGACGATGTCAATTTCATTTTCAGACATCTGGAATTTGACATGTTTAGTTAAGAGTAGATTTTTTTTCTTTTTTAATTTCTTTAAAAATTTATTTATTTATTTACTTTACTTTACAATATTGTATTGGTTTTGCCATACATTAACTTGAATCTGCCATGGGTGTTTTCTATAAACAGTCAACAGAAGAATTTACACACATACTTCCTTTGTGTATCTGTGTGCCTTACTTTTTTCAGTTTTGCCTTCTGCCTAACTCTTGCTATTATTTTCCAAACCTTTTACTCCATGGTTTCCTATAGAAGATTATTTGGAAGGTCAGGCTGTACATTGAATGGCTTTTTAGGTTTTGAAATGATATCTGAATTAACATGAGAGACTACTTACAAAGATTTCCCGAAGTCTCCTTATTTTGTCCCAGACAGCCAGCTCCTGCAGAGCAGGTTTTAACCTCAACTCAATGGGATAAGTGTCATCAAGGCTTGCATTTTACTCTGCCATATATTTCATGCTCAATTTGAATGAAGTAAGCCACTTCCAACACCCAGATTTCACAGTCTGATTCTAAATCATGAATATTTTCCCTATTAATTGACATAAAAGTGAACTTCATTTAAGATTTATTTTTAGAGATTGACTGTAGAAAGATAATGCTATAATGCATGATGAGATAATTGAATGGATTTTGTGAAATATTCTTACTAAAAGCATTCTTAGTGAAAATAATGAATTTTGGGAGATAATTCAAATACTTCTCTTTCCACTTTCTCTTGCTCTCTCCCTTTCTCTCTTCTATAAATCAGGACAAAGCTAAATTTCTCTTAAGTGTGCCACCAAAGTAATAGGGCTTGCTGATACTGGGAATCCTTCTGGTTTCTCCTACAATGAGGTCGTGCTCTTCTGGAAGGTTAAAGTACATAGATAGTTATGTCCTGTTTAGAAAGTTCAACCAACCTAATGTATGAGATACCCTGTTGAAAAAAAACAGATTGAACCACTCTTGACACTCAGGGAGAGCCTTATCCCTTGCAGTTTATATGTAGTATAGGGTCTATACATACTCCTGCACTACTTGGAATTTTGACTAGTCTTTTGAGCGTGCTTATTCTCAGCAGGAATTGGCATACATAGTCGTATTAACCAGTTTGGGAAGGATTTCTTTCCCTTGCCTCTTCGTGAGATTTTCCATTTTATTGGTGCACTGGAAATAATCCTGTTACCCTCCAAGCCAATATATTTTATTAAGTCCATCACTACCACCTGAGACCACTCATTATCTGTAGCTTAAAACTACATTTTCCCCTTTTAAGGCTGACTCTCTACCAAATTACTTTAAATTGTCTATTTCTTCTCCTACTACAAATAACTGCTTCTCACATTGAATACTTAATGTAGAAATAATTAAAAACAAGGTAGGGTTTTATTTCACCCCCTTTCAAAAGGCATGAAACTATTTTTCCTATATATACATTTTCTTTGTATAAGTGTGTTAGTGGCAAAATCATCCTCCATTTTCCTCCACTGAAATTGCTAACCCAACATTTATATTTTTATCTTGCTTTAACATGGGTGTTTACGTGTGATAGGATATAGGATAAAGGAGGCTTGAAAACTGGGATGTGAAACTATAACTTTACACCTGGGTGAGAAATACTCATTTGAACCAATTCAGATAGTGGTGCTAAAAGCCCAATCAATCATCCAATGCACAACATTCGAAGTGAATGATAGCTATACTGTGAAACTGGCACAAGCATACAGGTGGCCATATGCCTCCGATAATGGATGGATAACATCTGTAGGATAATGATACTCAAACTCTAGCTAAGTAAGAGGCAGGATGGAAGTTATTAAGTGGGTAATACTCACTGTTCTGGGGTTAAGTAATAGTGTTTGGGGCAGAGGGATATAAGCCAAAGCAAAGGTGAAACTTAGATCGTAGGGTACTACACAGCTTAAAAAGCCAAATGATTCAAACACAAGTATACAAATTAAATTATATACTTAAGAAACGGATTACAGTGAAATAACTTCCCTGCCATAGGGGTAACCTGATCCTAAGTCTCAGAGTACTGAATGATAACTACTTACATGCATTATCTTCTGAATAACGTTCCTGCTGCAGAAGCTGATGGAAGTGAAAATAGGGAAAGGTTAACTTTTAAGACAGGGGTCAGCAGATTTTTTTCTATAAAGTATCTGAAAGAAATATTTTAGACTTGATGTCCATACAGTTGCAGCTATTCAGTTCTGCTGCTGTGGGGAAAAAATAGCCATAGACTACACCAGTGGTTATAACTTTACTACTATTACTACTACTACTACTAATAATAATAATAATAACGGTGCTCAAAAAAACAGGTGCCTGGTCAAATTTTGCCAAAAGGCTATAGCTTGTTAATCTCTGTTTGGGAGGCTAGTTAATGGTCTCTGGTATAGGGAGGATAAGCTTAACAAAAACGGGGAAAAGGACAAACCAAATACTGCTATTATTTTAAGCAATCAATTGGGTTTAAGACCACCATCCACCTTTTCTTCTTTCAATCATCTTCTTTCCTAAATATATTGATGGATTACTCTCAAATATTTATTTTGAGCCTTCTTAGTTGAATTGGTCTGTTCATTATGTAAGGCTTAGAATAGTGTGATTAACTTCAGATCACAATTATAAGAAAATAATTGAGTGTCATTAATAAAAAAGGTACTAGAGTACAATGGTATTTTACCTTGTTTACATATACCTGTATTTCTTTACTTTCATGACTACAGCAAAGGGGAATCCTTCCTCAAAAATATTGCAGAATTTTTGCTTGTAAATTCTTTCAGTTCAGTTCAGTTCAGTCGCTCAGTCGTGTCTGACTCTTTGTGACCCCATGAATCTCAGCACACCAGGCATCCCTGTCCATGACCAACTCCCGGAGTTTACTCAAACTCATGTCCATCGAGTCGCTGATGCCATCCAGCCATCCCATCCTCTGTCGTCCCCTTCTCCTCCTGCCCCCAATCCCTCCTAGCATAAGGGTCTTTTCCAATGAGTCAATCCTTCGCATGAGGTGGCCAAAGCATTGGAGTTTCAGCTTCAGCATCAGTCCTTCCGATGAACACCCAAGACTGATCTCCTTTAGGATGGACTGGTTGGATCTTCTTGCAGTCCAAGGGACTCTCAAGAGTCTTCTCCAACACTACAGTGCAAAAGCATCAATTTTTCGGCATTCAGCTTTCTTCACAGTCCAACTCTCACATCCATACTTGACCACTGGAAAAACCATAGCCTTGACTAGATGAACCTTTGTTGGCAAAGTAATGTCTCTACAACATAGCAATTACCTAGTCCTCTCTGGTGACAGTGTAAGTAGGACAATGTTCCCAGAGAAATTAAAGCTTCTTTTTATTTTGAAGCTTGGAGTAATGCAAATCAGAGGACATAGGCCTATAAAGTAGGAATGCTCACAGGGACCCCAAACTGTTTTCTGAATAATTTATTTGACTAAAATCATGTGCTCACCTTTATGCTGCAAAATATAGTGACCAAATGTACTATGTTTTGGTTCAGCTTAAATGTAGGAAATCCTGATTAATATAGTGCACAGTGATTTAAAAAATACTTAACTTCTCAGAGGACAATATAATAATATACTCTCTAAAACTAAGAAATACTGAAAAAAATGCATTATTGTATTTTTATGACATTATCCAGATTGTGCAAGAAGTCAACAAATGCTATTGTATTTACTTCCCAGTTGTATTTACTTCCTACTTGGAGTCAAGACCTTTGATGAAGTAGTCTTACAATAACAAGAATCCATCCCAGGTTTTGAGTGATACTGGTGCTTGTGGGAGAAATCTAGTGGGAGTTAATAGGATTGTAAGTAGCATTTCAACCAAACCATAGATATGGTGCTCAATAAAACTGCCAGCTTTGCACTCAAAGTGTTTTTATGGGCAGAAAAAAATAACATAAAAATGGCGTCATGGGGCTCCATATTTATTCTTTTTCAATGAGTTCCAGATCAAAGTTGCTCAGTTTACAAGTTAAAACAGGATTTTCTTCCTAGTTCTCAGCTCTGGAAATTCACATTAGGATAAAAACAAAAGCTGTATTTGGTCAACCTCTGACACTACCACTTGTAATGACGTTTCTGCAATCAAAGTTCCAGATCAGAACATGTTGAAGCAGAAACCCAAAGCTGCATCAGTTTTACCAACTTCTCCACCATTTCTGATACATTTGTTGCTTTTTATCACTATTGAAATTCCCCCTGTAACACTTTACCACAGGTTAAAATATACTTTTTTGAAAATTACATTGGTAAAGAGCCCAAATTCTTCAATTTGATATCATAAGTCATTTGTTCCATAATTCCTAAAACATGGTAGAATTGTCATTCAGATTGGATTCTCAACACAAGTATATTTCTCGGTAGTTCTTAAGCCGTATATCACACATTGCAGTAATAGCTACAAAAGATTCAGTTAATAATGTTATAGATGGACATGGTAGTTGCAACTTTTCAAAAGGCCTATCTAAAATATGCTAGACCAGAATGATTAATAGCACTGAATCACAGTTTGCTGGCTATAAAAGAGAGAACTGATAAAATATACTGGATAGTGAAATTTGATGAGTTTAAAGTGAAAAAGTACACGTGATTCAATTTCTTGTTGATCTTAGAAGTATTGGGCTATTTTCACAAACTTATAAAGATTGGCAATAAAATCTCTCTGTAGACTGTGATACTGTTTCTGTATGAAATTTTAAAACATGGGTTCAACCACTTCATAGAAAAGCCAACCGACAAACCTGAAAAGCAAAATCTCATGATGAAATAAGAACTCTATATGTAATATAGTTATTTAATATTATAATTAAAGTGATATTTTTCTATGGCTATGTAACAAATTACCACAAGTAAAGCATCAAGACAATACTCATTTGTTAGCTCATAATTCTGTAGGTCATCACCTGCCTGGGTTCTCTGCTCAGGTCTCACAAGACTGAAATCAAGAAAATGGTTGAACTGAATTTTTACTTGGAGTTTCTGAGTAAAACTTCCCTTCTAATCTTATTCTTGTCATTCGCAGAGTTCAGTTCCTTGTGGTTACAGGACCTAAGTCACTGTTTCTTTGCTGGCTGTAGACTGGAGGCCACTCTCAGTTATTAAAAGCCACTTATATTACTTTTAATATGTTCCCTTCCATATTCAAGCTAATCAATACGCTAATTTTTTCTCATGCTTCAAATCTCTGACACCCTCTTCTATAACTAGACAGAGAAAATACTGCTTTTAAAAGAGTTCATGTGATGAGCCTAGGCTAAGAGTTAATTTTCCTATCTTAAGGTCAACCATACCATATACCATAACCTAATTATGGGAACAAGATCCATAATATTTATAGTCCCATGTATTATACAGGATGTATACATGGGGTGTGTGTGGAAAATCTTGGAGGCCATCTTAGAATTCTGCCTACCACTTTTAAAAGAATTAAACTCACAACTAATTAAGTTAATAAACTGTGATTAAGCACCTATTATGTGTTGAGTGTTGTTCTATTTGAGTTTTGACTTCCAACCAGCAATCAGGGTTTACTCTATATTGTAAATCTGCAACTGTATACTAGAGAAGTTTAGAGTACAACTTTGTGATAAGACAGACCAGAGCTGAATTTCACATACACCATTTACTGGCTGCATCATCTTGAGTAAGTTAATTCATTTCTCTGAGCTTCAATGTCTTCATCCAAAAATAGGAATAATGATGGTAACTATTTCTGAGGACTGAGACAAATGTCCAAAAAGTGTTCAGCACAATCTTGATATGTATCAGTTACTCAATAAATGATAATAAAAGGTTTTACACAACTTTTTGAAACACATATGACAATATGGCTAGGAGGTTTTACATTTTTCTTCTTTGCAAGATCTGGTGATGATACTTGATATTCTTGCAGTTTTTCTTTCACTATATGACTCCACCTTGAAGATATGGTTATATCTGTGTCTGTGGTAACACCTTCAGGAAGCGGTTACTGTAATGCACATCACGCTTACTATTAGATGAGGCCAGTAATGCTGACCCATTATCTGGAGAGGATGGCAGCTCTCCAGGACGATGGATGATCTCAATCCAACTTTTCTTCAGCTAAATGATCTCTGAAGGATCAATCTTCTTCTTAATATAATAGAATTTAGAAAACACATATACATTCATATGCTCACCCTATTAATCATAACTGTACCTCAAGATCAAAGAGGCATTGCTGGGAATGTAGCCACAATACTGAAAAATCTAATGTTTCTCCTTTCAGCTGATAGATGAGAAATATTTTAATAAGTTTTATCAATGGTTGCTTTCTATCACTAAGCAGAGACTTCTGGGGGAAAAGAAAAAAAAAAAAAAACTATAAATCCAACAAATCTTGCATTTGACCAAGTACAGGGAAATGTACAAAAGGAGTGGATATGCAGATAAATTTGCATAGCTTTGACTACTGGAGAACCAGTACAATTTCAAAATCAACCTTGTACTTCTTTATCATCTTTAAACAGACAGGCTAAAAACCAAATGCCATACTTGAAATTTTGAACTTAATCTTTATGTAGTTTTAGAGAAATACAGTTGCTGGAGAATCTGTAAAGGATGATACTCCATATATGCCCAGAAATTTAATAATGCAAGATATTTATCATCACATTCAGAAATTGAAATTAAGAAAGTATGGATTATCCTATTCTCATTTTCAGGTAATGTTAACTAGGGATCAGTTCAGTTCAGTTCAGTTGCTCAGTCATGTCCGACTCTTTGCGACCCCATGAATCGCTGCACACCAGGCCTCCCTGTCCATCACCAACTCCCAGAGTTTACTCAAACTCATGTCCACCGAGTCGCTGATGCCATCCAGCCATCTCATCCTCTGCCGTCCCCTTCTCCTCCTGCCCCCAATCCTTCCCAGGATCAGGGTCTTTTCCAACGAGTCAACTCTTCCCATGAGGTGGACAAAGTATTGGAGTTTCAGCTTCAGCATCAGTCCTTCCAATAAACACCCAAGACTGATCTCCTTGAGGATGGACTAGTTGGATCTCCTTGCAGTACAAGGGACTCTCAAGAGTCTTCTCCAACACCACAGTTCAAAAGCATCAATTTTTCGGCACTCAGCTTTCTTCACAGTCCAACTCTCACATCCATACATGACCACTGGAAAAACCATAGCCTTGACTAGACGGATCTTTGTTGGCAAAGTAATGGCTCTGCTTTTTAATATGCTATCTTGGTTGGTCATAACTTTCCTTCCGAGGAGTAAGCGTCTTTTAATTTCAGGGCTGCAATCACCATCTGCAGTCATTTTGGAGCCCCCCAAAATAAAGTCTGACACTATTTCCACTGTTTACCTATCTACTTGCCATGAAATGATAGGACCAGATGCCATAATCTTAGTTTTCTGAATGTTGAGCCTTAAGCCAATGTTTTCACTCTCCTCTTTCACTTTCATCAAGAGGCTCTTTAGTTCCTCTTCCCTGTCTGCCATAAGAGTGCTGTCATCTGCATATCTGAGGTTAGTGATATTTCTCCTGGCAATCTTGATTCCATCTTCTGATGTATACAGCCTTGGATTTTGCATGATGTACTCTGCATATAAGTTAAATAAGCAGGATGGCAATATACAACATTAATGTACTTCTTTCCCAATTTTGAACTAGTCTGTTGTTCCATGTTTGGTTCTAACTGTTGCTTCTTGATGTGCATACAAGTTTCTCAGGAGGAAGGTGAGGTACTCTGGTATTCCCATCTCTTTAAGCATTTTCCACAATTTAATGTGATCCACACAATCAAAGGCTTTAGAGTAGTCAATAAAGCAGTAGATTTTTTTTCCTGCAATCCCCTTGCTTTTTCTATGATCCAATTGATGTTGGAAATTTGATCTCTGGTTCCTCTGCCTTTTTAAAACTCAGTTCGTATGTCTAGAAGTTCTCAGTTCACATACTGTTGAAGCCTAGCTTTAAGGATTTTGAGCACTACCTTGCTAGTATGTGAAATCAGTGCAATTTTTTGCTATGGACATTCTTTGCTATGGACCTTCTTTGGGATTGGAGTGAAAACTGATCTTTTCTAGTCTTATGCCCACTGCTGAGTTTTCCAAATTGACTGGCATATTGTGTGCAGTACTTTGACAGCATCATCTTTTAGGATTTTAAATAGCTCAGCTGAAATTTCATCACTTCCACTAGCTTTGCTCTTACTATTGTTTCCTAAGGCCAACTTGACTTCGCACTCCAGGATGTTTGGCTCTAGTTGAGTAACCACACCATCATGGTTATCTAGGTCATTAAAACCTTTCTTGTATAGTTATTCTATGTATTTGTGCCACCTCTTCTTAATATCTTCTGCTGCTCTTAGGTCCATACCATTTCTGTCATTTATTGTGCCCATTTTTTGCATGAAATGTTCCCTTAGTATCTTTAATTTTCTTGAAAAGACCTCTAGTCTTCTCCATTCTATTATTTTTCTCTGTTTCTTCACATTGCTAACTTAAGAAGGCTTTCTTATCTCTCCTTGCTATTCTTTGGAACTCTACACTCTGATGGATATATCTTTCCTTTTCTCCTTTGCTTCTCACTTATTTTCTCAGCTATTTGTAAGGCTTCCTCAGACAACCATTTTGCCTTCTTGCATTTCTTTTTCTTGAAGTTGGTTTTGGTCACTGCCTCTTGTACAATTTTACAAACCTCCATCCATAGTTCTTCAGGTACCCTGTCTATCAGATCTAATCCCTTGAATCTATTTGTCACTTCCACTCTGTAATCATAAGGGCAATGGCTTAGTGATTTTCACTCCTTTCTTCAATTTAAGTCTGGATTTTGCAATAAAGAACTCATGTCAGAGTCTGTTCCAGTCTAAATTGATGAGTGAATTTATTGATAAGATTTATTCCAATTAACACTTTCCATTTCCTTCCTTTGTGGTATGTTTTTGCCCAGAGAGATTAAAAATTGACATGTCTATCAAACAGGATGCACCATAAAAGGCATTATATGTGTGTGTGTGTGTATGTGTGTGTGTATGTGTGTGTGTGTGTGTGTGTATCAGTGTGAGATATTTGAAGCTGGATATTTAATTCAAGATATCTGATTTCTAGAGCTTTATCCTCTAGACATTTATAGTCCACATTAGAACCCTCAAATAGGCACAAGGATATGTAGACAGTAAATTCTATATCTGGGTCATCAAATCAAGTATTTGGTGAATAACAAGAGCACTGGAAACTATTTTTGAGGTATTCTGTAGGCTCTGAATCACTTTGAAGCAGTCCCTACCCAGTGCGTTAGTAATCTAATTAAGCACCTAATTTTGAAAGAGTCCTTGATACTGTCATTTATTAATCAGATGACTTACTATAAGATGAGAGTGGGAGGAGATAGGAATGAGAATAACTTAACAGAAGTTACTTAATAAGTCACCCTGATAGTAGAATATAGCAAAAATAAGGTAACAATGTAAACTGTTAAACAGTATGCATGCTAAATCACTTCAGCCGTGTCTGACTCTGCAACCCTATGGACCATAGCTTCCCAGGCTCCTCTGTCCACGAGGTTCTTCAGGCAAGAATACTGGAGTGGGTTGCCATGCTCCCCTCCAGGGGATCTTCTCAACCCAGGGGTTGAACCTGAGTCTTTTATGTCTCCTGTATTCACGAGTGGAATCTTTACCACTAGCACCACCTGGGAAGCCCGTTGAACAGTATAGTGTGACTTAATATTGATCTTTGGGAGTGGTAAGTACTCTAAAATTGTGTCATTTTAATTAAAAACATAATTTGAGAAATTTCATGGATCTCCAGCCCAGAATAAGTGGACTAGGAAAAGACAATTTTGTTAGCTATTAGTGCTTTTCATCAAAATTTTTTGGTTCTTCCTCTGGGCAAATGGTAGAACTATCCTGTCTCCTTGAAATTAGATATAGCTATGTGAGTTTTTAGTCATCAAAATATAAGCATAAGTGAGTCCTATCATTTTCAGGAGGAAGCATTTAGAGTCAGGGTGGAATTTATTGACTTTTCTCCTTTGCTCTGCTATAGTGGGATTTCCCAGGTGGCTCAGTGGGTAAAGAACCTGATTGCAGTACAGGAGATGCAGGAGATATGGGTTTGATTTCTGGATCTGGAAGATGCCCTGGAGGAGGACACAGCAAGCCACTCCAGTATTCTTGCCTGGAGAATCTGATGGGCAGAGGAGCATGGCGGGTTACAATCCATAGGTTACAAAGAGTCAGACTCGAAGCGACTGAGCACACACTCACTGCTATAGTGAATGGCAATACCCTGGATTTTAGAGACTCCAGTACCCTGGGAAAAGGAGAAATACAACATGATATTTTAAGCTAATGAAGCATTGAGACTGTTTGTTTCCATAATGTAATATCCAAGCATAGCCTGACAAGTATTAGGACCATAAAATCTATTCTGAGTAAGAGAAGAAATGAAAAGTTAATTAGAATGTAGTCCTACTTTTATATCAGAGGGAAATGGGCACAGTGTCTAGCTCTTTTCTTAATAAATGAAGTAACAATAAAACACCTTGGATCAAAAAATATAATCTCCTATGTCTGGATCCAAAAGTTGTTGTATATATTTGCATAAGTCAATTAGAGGTTACAGTTTATAGTTTTAGACAAGATTTGCATTGAAGAGGGTCCCAAATAAAATCAAGAATAAAGTATACAGAAAATTAATTGAATAATTCTTCTAGAGAATTATGTCACAGTATTGAAGAAATCATCCATGTAACTATTGTGATTGTGTCCTAAAACTGTGAATTTTCTTTTTGAGTTTTCATTATTAATATGACAGAAAAATTTCCTCCTTGACTAGTCAACAAGTCTTTTGCACTGTGACATTGTCAGCATACTGTATCAACTTACAGTTTGATCTTATGTTATACATTAAGTTTAATTGTGAAAAAGAGTCTTGGAAAATGATACAGTATATTAAATCACATTTGCTTATTGACTTCCATCACAATTTTAGAATTACTTTCAAATTAGAAAGAAAGTATACTTTCCTGAAAATAAAATGTGAACCACTCTTTTCAGAGCCTAACATTCACTTTGAGGAACATTATCCTCATCTATGTGCATTTAAGTATCTTATGAAACACCCTAGCATGTTTGCCAAATGGAAATGTAATTACATTGGTTCTATTGTTTATTCACTAGTTCTTTTTTTTTCATTTATTTTTATTAGTTGGAGGATAATTACTTTACAGTATTGTAGTGGTTTTTGCCATACATTGACATGAATCACCCATGGATTTGCATGTGTTCCCCATCCCGATCCCCCCTCCTGCCTCCCTTCCCATCCGATCCCTCTGGGTCTTCCCAGTGCGCCAGCCCCGAGCACTTGTCTCCTGCATCCAACCTGGACTGGTGAGCTGTTTCACCCTTGATAGTATACTTGTTTCAATGCTGTTCTCTCAGAACATCCCACCCTCGCCTTCTCCCATAGAGTCCCAAGTCTGTTCTGTACATCTGTGTCTCTTTTTCTGTTTTGCATATAGGGTTATCATTACCATCTTTTAAAATTCCACATATATACATTAGTATACTGTATTGGTCTTTATCTTCCTGGCTTACTTCACTCTGTATAATGGGCTCCAGTTTCATCCATCTCATTAGAACTGATTCAAATGAACTCTTTTTAATGGCTGAGTAATATTCCATAGTGTATATGTACCACAGCTTTCTTATCCATTCATCTACTGATGGGCATCTAGGTTGCTTCCATGTCCTGGCAATTGCAAACAGTGCTGCAATGAACATTGGGGTACACGTGTCTCTTTCAGATCTGGTTTCCTCAGTGTATATGCCCAGGAGTGGGATTGCTAGGTCATATGGTAGTTCTATTTCCAGTTTTTTAAGGAATCTCCACACTGTTCTCCATAGTGGCTGTGCTAGTTTGCATTCCCACCAGCAGTGTAAGAGGGTTCCATTTTCTCCACACCCTCTCCAGCATTTATTGCTTGTAGACTTTTGGATAGCAGCCATCCTGACTGGTGTATAATGGTACCTCATTGTGGTTTTGATTTGCATTTCTCTGATAATGAGTGATGTTGAGCATCTCTTCATGTGTTTGTTAGCCATCTGTATGTCTTCTTTGGAGAAATGTCTGTTTAGTTATTTGGCCCATTTTTTTTTCACTAGTTCTTCAACTAAGATTTACTGGGCATCTTCTATGTATTAAGGGAGATCCAGAAATAAAGCATGATTCCTACCCTAAGAATGAAAGTTGCTTAGAATTTTTTAGGATATTAATTGAATATTAAAATTCACTATAGTTGTTTTATGTACATTGGAATTCTTATTTACTCCATTAAATTTAAATTTAAAATAAAGCCACACATTTACATTTTGTACACTTAACATAGCTCACCAGTTAAAGACTGTCAAGAATATAATTTCCATATTGAATTCAACAATTTTTAAGTGATTATTAATTGGTACTAGCAATAATGTTAGGATTATTCCTGAAGTCTTTGTTGAATGCAGAGCACAGATTCAATCCACTTTTCTACAGTAATTTTACTAAAGACACAATAAACATGTATTTCTATCACTAACAGCTGGAAATTATGTTAGGTCTTCCCAGGTGTCTCAGAGGTAAAGCATCCACCTGCCAAGCAGGTGATGTGGGTTTGATTCCCTGGGCAAAGATAAGATAAGATAAGATCCCTTGGAAAAGGAAATGCCAACCATCTCCAGTATTCTTGCCTGGGAAATCCCAAGGACGGAGGACCCTGGTGGGCTACAGTCCATGGGGCCACAAAGAGTTGGTTACAACTTAGTGACTAAACCACCACCACCAGAAATCATGTTAATAGCAACAGAATAGATTTTACTCTAAGGGAGCCCAACTAGGCAAAGCTCAAAGAATGAGCTAACATATGTAAGTCTAGTCAAGCAAGAGGTTAAGTCCAGGGATGATGTCTGGGCAACAAGAGTTTAACAAGAGGTACAAATATGCAAGTTCCAGGGTACAGAAAGAGATGTGAGTCAAGAAAAAAAAATGGAACTACCAAACAAATGACTATGAAGTTAAATTATGAATCTAATATTGGGTTGACCAAAAATTTGCTTGGGTTTTTCTGTAACATCTTATGAGAAAACCCAAACTAACTTTTTGGTCAGTGCAATACATTGGTTGTTTAGTGTTTAACTGGGGAGATCCACATGTGAACTTCCAAGAAGGGCTAGACCTTTGCCTCTGCTTGAAGTGAAACTTATTTTGTGACATATTTCATTGGGTTTTGTAAACACACATGGAAACACTGTGATGTACTGTGGCGTAGACCACTTTATTCCATACAGGGCCACCTCATGTATTTATTTTACTGGAAGTCTGCAAAGGCAAGATGTTTGAAATTAAGAATCATAGTCCAGGAAACTGGCAAGGGTAGAAGACCTAGATAATGAAACCAGAACTGTGACTATGCTCTTTCTGTCCTACTTTATACTTCTGCTGTGTAGAGTTAGGCAGGGGTTTTCAGGTGAGTGTTTATAGCCAGCAGAAGAGGCAGGGCCCTGCAGGTGCAGCTAGCTACTATTTAAGCTAAGGGTAAAGACACTAGGCCTTTTGGGAGGTACTTACATCAGTCTTTAAGAGATCTTTGCCACTTTGGTGGCTCCTTTCAAGGCAGTAGATGTGCTGCAGGCAAGATAGCTCCTTGTGGAACAGCCTGAACATGGGCACATGTGAACATACAGATAAGTAGTTCAATTCACTGTACTTTGTTAACTGAAAAAATCCAAAGCAAAATTAAATCGGTGTGAAAAGCACTGCTGACTTGTATCTGTAATGTCATGTTAGTGGCCTTACTGATAAATATTTATATCATTTATTAATGATTAGTATGTCCTTTTTATATACATTAGAAAGACATTCAAGTGATGAGGACCATTTTCTCTTCAAATTCCTGAGAGACCTGCTCTCTTATTAGGTCCTGTTCAATTTTATTCAGCTGACTTTCAATTGCCTACATTTTCAGCATGAAAGCAAATGAGCTAAAGGTATTAAAAATCTGTTTTGAGTCTCCCTGAACCAGTACTGCAGAACATGCTTTTCCTCTGACCTTAAGGAATCACGGTACTGCTTTGGGCCACTACATTGAAAAGTAGATATGGTTTTTGTTCAAGAGCAGATAAGGAAAGCAATAGATGAGCTCTTGCCATAAAGTAACCAACATTCTAGGCCTTCTACATAATGACATGATTATTTCTATTTCTTCAGGTTTAGTGTTTAAAATGAATTGAAGTTCCAATGTTGTTGGAATTCAGTCTTTATGTTATACATATAACTGATACAAAAGCAAGAATCATTGCAAGGGTGTTATATTTCTAATTTTTTTGGCAAATAAAATAAATTTTGCTCATCAGATAACACTGATAATAATATTTATCACAGTAAATAAGATTATTTTTCTATGCTGGTATATGTACATTCCAGGAGATGTGCAAAGTTTTGTTTCTCCCTCATCATTTGTGAATAAACTGTAAAATGAGAAAACACCACAGAATGTGGGTAGGGGGAAATGACTGACTGTCTCAGAGGAATCAGTGGGCTTCCCTGCTGGCTCAGATGGTAAAGAATCTGCCTGCTATTTCAGAGGAATAAAAGATGAAAAAAAAAAAAAAGAAAGAAAGATGAGGTAAATGAAACTGGAGAAAATTAATGGATCTCTCTCTCTCTCTGTTTTCTTTGTTTAAGTGTGTGATATAGAGAAATAATCCAGCCAAGTCAAGCATATGGAAATTATAATAAAAATATAAAATAAAAACAATAACCATCTACAGAGTTCTTATTATATAGCAGATCTTCTGTAAAGTATTTTACATGGATTACCTCATTTGCTTCCCAGTGTAAAGATAAGAAAACTGGGGTTTAAGGAGGTTGACTACACTGTGACCAGGCAGCATTCACACCCAGGTGCACTTGACTCCAAAGACTACTTAATACTTAAGCTCCTGGACTTTGCTAGGGACTTGTAACAACTGATTTAGTGAAAGTTGCCTGTGGGAATAAGGAAGATTGCCTCTAACGTAGTCTCTGAATTAGAAAAGATACCTTACTTCTGCCACATTAGTGGAGGAATACTTCCAAGTTTATCTTGTAAACTGCAGGAATATTAGCTTCTGTACAAAAATACTAACTCAATGGATATTTTAACGTTCTAATTCAATTTTAAAGCTAATTTTGTGGTAATGGAGGTCTTTTCATAGTTTATATATTCCCATGAGTGCTAGGAAAGGAGGAAAGGCCAACAAAGGCCATATTCCCAAGAAACAGACAACAATTCCTATTGGCAACAAAGGACTGAAATTTGTTGCAATGTTCTGTCACACAGGCACTATTCTAGCTTGAAATGAGCTGATATTCAAGGAAGTAGAACCCTCAATTAGAAAGACCACTTCGTCTTTTAGGGAAACTGGAAGACAGAGTATTGCCCTAAAATAGATGCATCCAATCCCAAACCATAAAGATTTAGAGAGCAGAAGTCATGATTAACTTTTATGTAACTATAAAAAACTCAATGAGCTAAAGAAAACCTCCATCTTCTCTTGGGCCACTTTGTTTGGTTATCAGCATTGTCATCATAACTGAAATGCACTGGATACTTAACATAAGTTAAGTAATATACTTATAAAAATTCATTTAGTCCTCACAATAATATGTGATAATTAATCTTATCATAGTCTTATATTTAGTTTTGAGGAAACTCTGGCAATTAGAGATTACATTACTTGCCTTTGGTCACCCTGGTAGCAAGGGTAAATCTGAAATTCTTCATTCAGGCAATATGATATTGCACGCATGCTCAGTCACTTCAGTCATGTCCGACTCGTTGTGATCCCTTGGACTGTAGCCCACCAGGCTCCTCTGTCTGTGAGATTCTTCAGGCAAGAATACTAGACTGGGTTGCCATTTCCTACTCCAAGGGATCCTCCCAACCTAGAAATCAAACCCAAGTCTCCTGTGTCTCCTGCATTGCAAGCAGATTCTTTACCTCCAAGCCACTGGGCGTTGGAGCCTACTTTTTAACCGCTTTAATACACCTTCTCCTGAAATTGAAAAGGCAGTAGGATTATCAGGATAATTAACCTGGAGCCTAATCAATTTCAGTATTAAAATAATACTCGCTTTTTGATTGGGTTGTTTGTATTTGGTATTGAGTTGTATGAGCTGCTTGTAAGACCTAAACAGACATTTCTCCAAAGAAGACATACAGATGGCAAACAAACACATGAAAGGATGCTCAACATAGCTCATTATTAGAGAAATGCAAATCAAAACTACAATGAGATATCACCTCACAATGGTCAGAATGGCCCTCATCAAAAAGCCTACAAACAATAAATGCTGGAAAGGGTGTGGAGAAAAGGGAACACTCTTGCACTGTCCGTGGGAATGTAAATTGATACAGCCACTATGGAAGACAGTATGGAGATTCCTTTAAAAATCTAGGAATAAAACCACCATGAAAACTGAAATTGAAAGTGAAGTTGCTCAGTTGTGTCTGACTCTTTGCAACCCCATGGACTGTAGCCTACCAGGCTTCTCTGTCCAGGGGATTTTCCAGGGAAGAGTACCAGAGTGGGTTGCCATTCCCTTCTCCAGGGGATCTTCCTGACCCAGGGGTTGAACCCAGGTCTCCTGCATTATGGGTAGATGCTTTACCCTCTGAGCCACCAGCGAAGCACCATATGACACAGCAATCCCACTCCTAGGCATATACCCTGAGGAAACCAAAATTGAAAGAGACATATGTGTCCCATTTTTCATTGCAGCACTAATTACAAGAGCTAGAACTTGGGAGCAATGTAGATGTCCATTGACAGATGAATGGATAAAGAAGTTTTGGAATATATACACAATGGAATATTACTCAACCACAAAAAGGAACACATTTGAGTCAGTTCTAATGAGGTGGATGAACCTAGAACCTATTATACAGAGTGAAGTGAGTCAGAAAGAGAAAGAGAAATACCGTAATCTAACACACATGTACGGAATCTAGAAAAATGGTACTGAAGAAATTATTTACAGGGCGACAATGGAGAAACAGACATAGAAAATAGACTTATGGACATGTGGAGAGGGGAGGAGAGGGTGTGACGTAGGGAAAGAGTAACATGGAAACTTACATTGCCATATGTAAAATAGATAGCCAGTGGGAATTTTCTGTATGGCTCAAGAAACTCAAACAGGGGCTCTGTATCAACCTAGAGGGGTGGGATGGGGAGGGAGTTTCAAAAGGTAGGGCATGTATGTATACCTATGGCTGATTCATGTTGGGGTTTGACAGAAAACAGCAAAATTCTGTAAAGCAATGATCCTTCAATAAAAATAAATTAATTAGAAAAATAATAGAGTTACATATCTCCTCTGGGTTGAACATAGACACCTATATACTCATATCAGAAAGATATGGTAGGCAGCTGCTCTAAAGTGACCTGAAATGGGTCAACTGTAAATACTCCAAACAAAGGAAAGTTTTAAGAGTATACCAATATACACATATAAAATTAATCTCTCAAAAGAAAGACCACACTATTCTAATTGTTTCATGCTCAAATGGTCTTTCCACTTCTGTTGCTTTCTGGCTCAAAGATCAAAAGGAATACAAATGAAAGGGACAGAACTGCAAAAAAGCATCACATTGAAAATGACAGCGGGAATCTTGAATCAAAGATATTGTAGGTAATATATTTTATGAAAAATGACTTATACACAGATTATTTGAAAATTACATAAACTATGATCATAATTCATTTATATAAAGCCCAAATAAAATACATTCCTCCAAAGTTTAGTTTCAACAATTTGAAATAATGATGATGACGGTGATTGTTTCAATTCATTATATCCATACTATGGGATAATATACTCTGCACTTAAGCCCAAATTGTTTTCTTTAATCTATTTTTTTTAATCCTGTAACATATAATTAGTATATGTTTATTTTCCAGGTTAGAAAATTTAAGCTAACATAAATAATTTCTCCTCAAATTACACTAATAGTCAGAAGCAAGACAAGGCTTTCATCTCAACACAATAAATAGGGTCTATTTTTTTTCCCCTATTATGTGCTAGGCAACTCAGAGTCATTGTATCATTTACCTTGTTAGATATTTAGGAGAAGGCCATAAATAATACATTTCAGTGGATAGAAATCAAACCTGCAGGCTGTTTACTTTCTAGAAAAGAGGTTTATGGTCAGGTGAAATCATGAAATAATCCAGTTTTACTCTCAGAGATTGCCTTTCTTCATTTCTTCGGTCAGAGTGATCAAATACATGCTGACAGCTCCTGAACCAGCAAGTAGAATCTCAGAACATGTTTAGGTATCAACGATTTGGTGTACATGACACCATGGTTCGATGTTTGATGGACTCTATTCCTGAAACAAGTAGGATCACAGTTTGAAAAGACACAGACTGATGGTCAAATTACAGTAAAGAAGGGATCAAACATATCTAGCCAACAATGCAGATTTTAGTCTTGTCCCTAGAGACAAGGTTATAAAGAGTTTCTATAAAGTATTAATACATTTGTACATTCAAGACCTAACAACAATTTTTTTCCTCTTTTTCTTCAGAGAGAAGTTTGTAATTCACCTAAAGTTTCAGAGAAAGGTGGATGGGCACCAAGAGACTGTCATTTTTCAGAAGTATGTTTTGCATCAAATTTGGGTGCCTTGATTTAAAAAAGGGGGGGGTTCTTTTTATTTTGTGGTTCTTGTCTTTTTCCCTGTCATTTTAACAGTAGATTTAAGAAAACAATAAGAAATTAGTGGTCAGTGACTTTAAAATAAATGTGTTTCTGACCATTGAGAAAATCAGTTCTTCATGTGTTCTAGAGGTTTGCTGTGCTGTGCTTAGTCACTCAGTCATGTCCAACTCTTTGTGACCCCATGGGCTATAGTCTACCAGGCTCCTCTGTCCATGGGGATTCTCCAGGCAAGAATAGTGGAGTGGGTTGCCATGCCCCCCACCAAGGAGTCTTCCCAACCAAGGAATCAAACTAGGGTCTCCTGCATTGCAGGCAGATTGATTATCGTCTGAGCCACCAGGGAAGCTGATACTTTCAGGAAGGAACCTTTCAGAACACTGACTAAAGAGGACAGACAGCACAGAAGTCTGGTATAGCTGCTCAAGAATTTAACAGAAGCAACCTAGGTGCCCATCAGCAGACAAATGGATAAGGAAGCTGTGGTACATATACACCATGGAATATCACTCAGCCTTTAAAAAGAATTCATTTGAATCAGTTGTAATGAGATGGATGAAACTGGAGCCCATTATACAGAGTGAAGTAAGCCAGAAAGATAAAGAATATTATAGCATACTAACACATATATATGGAATTTAGAAAGATGGTAATGATAACCCTATATGCAAAACAGAAAAAGAGACACAGATGTACAGAACAGACTTTGGGACTCTGTGGGAGAAGGAGAGCGTGGGATGTTTCGAGAGAACAGCATTGAAACATGTATATTATCTATGGTGAAACAGATCTCCAGCCCAGGTTGGATGCATGAGACAAGTGTTCAGGCCTGGTGCACTGGGAAGGCCCAGAGGGATCGGGTGGAGAGGGAGGTGGGAGGGGGGATCGGGATGGGGAATACATGTAACTCCATGGCTGATTCATGTCAATGTATGACAAAAACCACTACAATATTGTAAAGTAATTAGCCTCCAACTAATAAAAAGAAATGAAAAAAAAACTCAAAAAAAAAAAAAAAAGAAAGAAAGAAAATGGGGCTTAAATGTAACAAAAAGATTTAATTGCCTTAAACCTATGGTGGTGGCTCAAGACTCCAACTCAAAAGCACATTATTCTATACAGCAGCTCAAGTCTTCATTCTTACCCTAAAGCAAATTTACCCCCAATTATATTTATTATGTGTGCTCAGTCTTTAGTATGAAGGAATGCTTAATCATGACTAATGACTTTTGCCTTGAAAAAAAATTATATGGTGTAATTTCCTTTGGTTTTTATAATAATAATTTTTAAAATCCTTATTTAAGAAATTGCTCCAGAAAAGATGAGTTCTTTACTGGATGCTCAGCCACCATCATTACTTTGCAAATCAAAGGAACAAAGAAGATACAACTTCAGTGTGGGCAAAGGAAACAAGCAAAGTTGGAATTCACAATCCGTGATCAAATACTATAAAATACAGTGTAACCTTCTTTGGACAAGCACACATGTTTAGACTGGGGAAAAAAAATAAAAGCCTGCTAACAAGTCTAAAAAAGAAAGAATTTAACAGTCCATTTATATGTGTAGTATTTTGAGCTAACAGCGAAATGTAACAAGATCATAAAGGCCTTCTCCTGTCTCCAGTTCATATCAAAATGAAACCAAAAGAGTCCTCTTGGATTCATTGAACATCTTTCCCTCTTACACACATGAAGTATCTTTTCTTCATTGTTTACTTCCCATTTTGCATGCCTACCCATTACGGTCCACAGCCAAGACCATCACCATCACCCGAGAGCTTGTTAGAAATTGCAGAATCTCTGACCTCATCTCAGACCTACTGAATCAAAACCTTCATTTTAACAAGAGTCCCAGGTGATTCATATGCACATTACTATTTGAGAATCACTGCCCTAAAGTAGAGTTTCTCAACCCTGGCTTGCCATTAAAATATGTATTGAGGAGCTTTAAAAAATATTAATGCCTGGCCCTAAGTCCCTTCACATTTCTCATTTAATTAGCTTGTTTTAGAGTCTGGTGATCTTAATGTGCAGCTCAAGAAGTAATATCATCATCATCATTGTCATCATCATCATAATTCTAGATGTTTAAATATTTTGACTGTCCTTGCTCTTGGACCAATCCTTTGCTCTTCTCCTATTTGTCTTTAACTCCAACTTCTGATGCCAAGTTGTCTTTTATTTTGTTTCTATTAATGATAGTTCATGTTTTTGAGAAACAAAATGCACACTCCCAAAATAATGTTTGCTGCTTTGTCACTGGACATAATTGTCTTTAAGTCCTTAAATGGTGCCAATTGGTACACTCATATCTGAGCTCTGGATATTTGGCATGTGACTAGTTTGGAGAACCCAAAGAATATCTGAAATAGCCATAAACTTCAAACTACTTAGTAAGAGTAGAACTTCTGATTACCCATCCACCTTGATTGAGTGCTATTAACTTTGCTACCTACTACTGGCCAGGGCCATATTTACAAATGTATTTGTTAGAGCTGCCATATATATGAAATATCTTTGCCTCTTCTTGGTTAGTCATAACCAGTAAATCCTCATTAGAAAAATGACAAATACTATTTTATGAATAACACTAACCCCCAAGTTCTTTGTCATTCATATTTATATAAAAGATATTTCCAAAAGAGTTATGGATTAGGAGGGACTTGGAATCATAATGCTTTGTTTTCTATGACATTGCCATGTTCATTATGCAAAATTTAGTGCAAACTATATTTCTCAGTCATAGTGAATAAGCAGGAGTACAGAAAAGATCACATTTTTTTGAAAGTGATTAAAGTGATATTTCCACCTTGAATAAAGCAGGAACAATACACTGACAATTTTTATTATAACCCCTGAATCACTTCTCGACAGACTGAGAATAACTGTTTCTTATCATTTTGAAATACAGTGTGTGTGTACGTATGTGTTTATTTTTCCTAGTTTCATTGAAGACATATTATTAGTTAACCATCAGTACTTATGACTCTACCAGTATAACTTTGAAAACCCATTACATAATTTTATGTATGTATTTATGTATTATGATTAATACTATATTTAAATGTATTTCTTTTGTTTCAGTTTACTTTTGTTGTTTCTTTATTGCAGCCTCACCTCTATCTCACCCTAGGGGAAGCCAAAGTTACAAGTAATATCAACAGACCAAACCAGAGCTGGAATTTTTATACTCAGATCCAAATATTAACACATCAGGATTTATTGGGTCTCTTAGAAAAGAGACTTTCAAAAAGGACTTCAAGTCTGTTCCTTCTCCACACCATGGCATGTGTTGTATTATACAACTCTCCATATGAATATCTTATAATGAAAGCACAGAGCACTCTGGAGCTGTGCACAAAAATTGTACCTACCAATGAGATCACAACAGCATTTGTCCATAGGATCCATTTAGAATTTGATAATGCTTTGTGAAGATACTACCTTAATGCCCAGAGTCACTATGTTTGGAGTGGAAAAACTTGCTCCCAGTAGTCACAGGCAGCTTAAGCAAATTGAACATAGAACAGGAACAGGTTAGACTCTGAGGTATTGGAAGCTTACCAATATGTCTATGTACTTGAATCACAATTTTTCAAGTAGACAAACTTTCTAATCACTTCAGGCCAAAGACCATAAACTAGCAGCTATTACCAACAGGCTCATGTTGCTGAGTGAAATTTATGAACCTAGCCTTTACCAGAACACTAGGCATGCAGCAGGAATTTAATAGCTCACTTGTTAATTCAATGGAAAATTTTATATCTAAAAGCTGAGTGTGGGTAGTGGATGTGTATGAAAAGGGTAAATTGCATGTGTTGTTAACTGTAGTTCCAGAAAAGAACAGGCTGTTGTTGGGAGCATTGTATTTCCAGATTTACTGACATTACCTGGAGTCAAGACTTTGAGTGACTGTGATCTTAAATTGTCTAGGTCAGGAAGATCTTGACATCTAAATTAAGTCCCTGTCTATGATCATGGACTCTCTATCTGATGTGTAGTTGGTTCTTGAATTCTAGGTAGTTATAAATGACAGTGGCATGAGGATATGCTATCAGCTATTGATATGGACTTGTAAACGTACACAACTATGGCTACTTGGCCTAGACATTTCTTCTTTTACAATGTCTTTGAGTTTGCTTAGTCTAGAGGAATCATTTGTCACTTCCTTTTTTAATCTGGCTTTTGCTGTCTAGATTGATTCTTTCCCCACTTGGATAAGTCAGAAGCATCTAAGCTATTTTCTTACTTTGGAAGCTCTCCTGAGAAGCCTGAAATACTTATAAACCAACAATATGGCAAAGCCTCAGCCTCTCTCTCTTTTTCTCTCTCTTCACCACCCTCCCTCCCTCCATTTCTCCCTCTTTATGTTTTTCTCTACTTTGCTTAGCTGATATGGCTATAAATGGTATCCCTGCTCAAGCTTGAAAAGGCCTAGGGTAGATACTTCTTTGAATTGGGGCGATTTTTTTCTCTTATTCTTCTCATCAGTTTCTGTTTCTTACTATTATGATTCTCTGGATTGGCATTTCCTTGTCATTACAGTATTAACATCTGAAGCTCTAGTATTGGCCATAAATGGATAAGGCAAAAGAAAAGGTTGTTGGGCTTGCATTGGTCCTAGGCACCAGGCTATTCCTAGTCTATGTAAAAGAATGTTTAACACATGGACTAGCATAACTCACTTCCCTAACACTTCAGATGGTAAAGAATCCTCCTGCAATGCAGGAGACCCCAGTTGGTTTCCTGGATCAGGAAGATCTGCTAGAGAAGGGATCGGCTACCCACTCCAGTATTCTTGGGCTTCCCTTGTGGCTCAGGTGGTAAAGAATCTACTTGCGCTGTGGGAGATCTGTGTTCGATCCCTGGGTTGGGAAGATCCCCTGGAGAAGGGAAAGGTTACCCACTCTGGTATTCTGGCCTGGAGAATTCCACAGACTGTATAGTCCATGGGGTCACAAAGAGTCAGACACGACTGAGTGACTTTCACTTCACTAACATAACTCATTAAGGATCCATATTATGGTATGGGGCTAATCTTTATGGTAATAAAGTTATACAAACTTTCCATGCCAGTTTTCTTATCCCTAAAATGTGGATAAATAAAGACACCTATCTTAAAGACTTGTTATAAACACTCAATTAGAAAATGTATTTGGTGTGTTTGAAATAAGAGCTGTATAAGTGTTTGCTATTATTACTATTATTTACTATTAAAAAGAATGTGGATCCATAGCACAGGGATAATCAGGGACATCATAATGGCTTTATCCCTAAGAGAAAAATCCTCCCTTGGGTATGTGTCATGAATTTGTTAAACCCTATTACGCACTTCAGTTTTTTGACAAAGGATTAACTGGGAAAATCTACCTTTCTTAAGACACAACTATGGTTCTGGTGAATTTGACTAAATATCTATATATAGATTTACTATGTTAGAAGGAATTTAGACTGAGTATATAGTGTAATAAACAAAGTCTACATATCTGGATATTAACCCCCCAAAGAAAATATCAGGTTTTGAGTAGTTCTTGGTACACTCTGTATTTGGGCTCTTTTGACTATTCTTCAGGAAGAGATTTGTAACCTATATGCAGGAAAATGCTTGTTGGGTTACATTTACACTGAAAAATTATTATTATAATATTTTATAAAGAATTGGTTAGAATTCAGTAATTTACGAATTGTTTTCAACATCACTGATTCAATGGTTTTTGCTTCTTTCTAAATTAATTTGTGTGTATATGTAATGATTTCTATCTGAGCTTTTTGAACATATCAGGAAATCATTCAAGTACTTTACTCATGGTGATAATAAAATAATATAATACTTATAAAAGGCACTGTAAATTACTCCATACAATGCAAGAGTGAGATAATATTACCATGTGGCATTTTTCCAAGAAGGTGTCAGTTCTGTTCACTTCAGTTCAGTCGCTCAGTCGTGTCCGACTCTTTGCGACCCCATGAATCGCAGCACGACAGGCCTCACTGTCCATCACAAACCCCAGGAGTTTAATCAAACTCATGTCCATCGAGGCGGTGATGCCATCCAGCCATCTCATCCTCTGTGGTCCCCTTCTCCTCCTGCCCCCAATCCCTCCCAGCATCAGGGTCTTTTCCAATGAGTCAACTCTTCGCATGAGGTGACCAAAGTACTGGAGTTTCAGCTTCAGCATCAGTCCTTCCAATGAACACCCAGGACTGATCTCCTTTAGGATGGACTGGTTGGATCTCCTTGCAGTTCAAGGGACTCTCAAGAGTCTTCTCCAACACCACAGTCCAAAAGCATCAATTTTTCCACACTCAGCTTTCTTCACAGTCCAACTCTCACATCCATACATGACCACTGGGAAAACCATAGCCTTGACTAGACAGATTTTTGTTGGCAAAGTAATGTCTCTGCTTTTTAATATGCTATCTAGGTTGGTCATAACTTTCCTTCCAAGGAGTAAGCGTCTTTTAATTTCATGGCTGCAATCACCATCTGAAGTCATTTTGGAGCCCAAAAAACTAAAATCTGACACTGTTTCCACTGTTTCCCCATCTTCCCATGAAGTGATGGGACCAGATGCCATGATCTTAATTTTCTGAATGTTGAGCCTTAAGCCAACTTTTTCACTCTCCTCTTTCACTTTCATCAAGAGGCCTTTTAATTCCTCTTCACTTTCTGCCATATGGGTGGTGTCATCTGCATATCGGAGATTATTGACGTTTCTCCTGGCAATCCTGATTCCAGCTTGTGCTTCTTCCAGCCCAGCGTTTCTCATGATGTACTCTGCAGATAAGTTAAATAAGCAGGGTGACAATATACAGCCTTGACATACTCCTTTTCCTATTGGAACCAGTCTGTTGTTCCATGTCCAGTTCTAACTGTTGCTTCCTGACCTGCATACAGGTTTCCCAAGAGGGTGTAGTGGCATGCAAATAAGCCTATAACTGTCATGCATAAGCTCTATTTCTTTATCCCTGTCTGCTATAATATCCCTGGAAAGGCTAAACATTCACAGAAACCAGACTGAGAATGTTTCCCCAATGTCCTAATATCACGGAAGTTGAAATAGACCACTAAATGGAGATCTTATAACCTTATTCATTAGTTTTTTCAATGCTATTAATGACCTTTTATTCCCTTCTGAATTATTCAACTACTCTGTATTGCTGTGTACTCTCCCTCCCTCTCTCTGTAAAGTGCGAATAAAAGCACTAAGAAATGTATGGTTTCATGGTGTTAGGAAGATGCATTAATATTGACAAAACACTTTGTAGTTTCAAAGGCCCATTCCAACATTAATGAGCATTATTAGAGGATTGCATCGCTGCTTAATGAAATGATGAGTCAATTGACATTACATTTTGAATTCTAATTAGCCAGTTTTAAGCCCACTGAGTTTCAGTGCTCATATGTCCATTTTGCCAGTGAGGAACTGACTTTGCTTGGATTCATAAGCTTTTACAGAATTTTTGCTAGCTATATTTATAGAAAAACTGTACTATTCATTTATGAAGGCTTTTAAAAAGGTCTGTATTCTGACCTTCCCACTAGAAATATATAATCAAAAATATTGGAAAATAATTAAAAGAGTTATTGGTATCTAGCTACTGTGTTTAACAAATTAAACTAGTATTATCTTTACAAATATTATATTAAAATGTTGCTTGTAAACTGAATTTCTGAACATCAAATCTTATTTTTCTATTGACTGTCATTGTAAAATTATGGATTTTCTTCTCTGCTCTCCAAAATGTTCTAAACATACAATTAAGTAATATTTGAGAATGATAGTTAGGGAGTTTGGAATTGACATGTATGCACTGCTATATTTAAAATGGATAACTAACAAGGACCTACTGTATAGCACAGGGAACTCTGCTTGATATTATATAACAGGCTAAAAGGGAAAATAATTTGAAAAATAATAGATATATGTATATGTATAACTGAATCACTTTGCTGTATGTCCAAATCTAGCACAACATTTTTAATGAACTATGCTTCAATACAAAATAAAAGTTAAAAAATTTCAGGTTACAATAGTACTTTAAACATATGCACCTAGAAGAAAATATTCACGTTCTGTGAAATAATACTTATTTATTACATACAATGAGTGCATATTAAACATGGATATATAATAAAATGAAAATTCATTAGCTATGATATTATAATATTAATATTATAACTAACCAATATTTTGGGGGGTAGAGAGAGTAAGTAGAAGGATGTATAAGCATATGAATTTGCTTAAATGACTTCTATTGTAAATTGGTCCCCCTAAATCTTGACACATTTTTTTACCTTGGGGGATATTTAGCTGTATTTATTTTTTCCCAGGTTTAGAATGAAAATATCTTGAAATATTATGCAAAAGAAGATAGGAATGGATTTAGAAGACTGTGTACTAATTCTCAAACTCATCCACAAAATGCAAAGTAGACAGGGTTGTTTTTATATTTGACACAACCACTTAAAAATCCAAAAAAGAGGAAAACTTTAAATGAAATATACTCACAAGTCTAGACTTAAAAAGAGGTTAACATGTATTAGAGCTTCCTTCTTCCACATAATCTTCAGCAGAAGTAAATTCACCCCTCATTTCCCAGCAACTGATAATATATTCTTGGTTTTGGAAAATGATCTAAGATGAAGGAAGAAACATAAGTAGAAACAGCATGTTCCAAACAGTTAGAGGTCCAAGTAAAGCAACAAAAGGTAAATAGTAGTGTGTTAATAAAAAGTCAAATGGACTACAAAAATCTCTCAAAAGGGTCATTAATTGTTTAACAATTTGGATCAGTATCCATATCTTCTGGCCAATTGTAGGACAATGAGGAAACAGCATATCTATTAGAGATATTCCTGGTTCTAGTATGACCAAGAATAACATTTTCCTCATCTCAGCACTGAGACACAATGATAAACACTTGGCATATTAAAAATAAGTAAATAAAGGGAAGATTCAGCATTGACAGGAGTTAAACATGTTATTCTAAGAACTTGGAAATTGCTGAGTTAAGGCTTAGGCCACTGAGTTATTCCCTACAAGACTGCAAGGCAAGGTTATATATACTGACATATATAATGCTTGCTTCAGGAAAGAAGTTAAACTAAAATTCCAACCTATTTCATCCATTTGAATCATGTTTTGTTATCCTTCTAGGGCATTAAAAATATTCCATTCAAAAATAAACATTTTACTGCAATGAAGTAACTCAAACATGGAATCATTTCCTGCAACTTAAGGCTGTTCTTTTTAAAACAACAACAAAAAATCCTCATTCTAAGAGTGAAATCAAGCGTTTAGTTCAGTTAAGTTCAGTCGCTCAGTCGTGTCCGACTCTTTGCGACCCCATGAATCGCAGCACCCCAGGCCTCCCTGTCCATCAGCAACTCCCGGAATTTACTCAAACTCATGTCCATCGAGGCGGTGATGCCATCCAGGAATCTCATCCTCTGTGGTCCCCTTCTCCTCCTGCCCCCAATCCCTCCCAGCATCAGGGTCTTTTCCAATGAGTCAACTCTTCGCATGAGGTGACCAAAGTACTGGAGTTTCAGCTTCAGCATCAGTCCTTCCAATGAACACCCAGGACTGATCTCCTTTAGGATGGACTGGTTGGATCTCCTTGCAGTTCAAGGGACTCTCAAGAGTCTTCACCAACACCACAGTTCAAAAGCATCAATTCTTCAATGCTCAGCTTTCTTTACAGTCCAACTCTCACACCCATACGTGACCACTGGAAAAACCATAGCCTTGACTAGAAGGACCTTTGTTGGCAAAGTAATGTCTCTGTTTTTAAATATGATGTCTAGGTTTGTCATAACTTTCCTTCCAAGGAGTAAATGTTTTTAATTTCATGGCTGCAGTCACCATCTGCAGTGATTTTGGAGCCCCAAAAAATAAAGTCAGCCACTATTTCCCCATCTATTTGCCATGAAGTGATGGGAACAGATGCCATGATTTTAGTTTTCTGAATGTTAAGCTTTAAGCCAACTTTTTCACTCTCCTCTTTCACTTTCATCAAGAGGCTTTTTAGTTCCGCTTCACTTTCTGCCATAAGGGTGGTTACATCTGCATATGTGAGGTTACTGATATTTCTCCCGGCAATCTTGATTCAAGCTTGTGCTTCATCCAGCCCAGCATTCCTCATGATGTACTCTGCATATATGTTAAATAAGCAGGATGACAATATACGGCCTTGACATGCTCCTTTTCCTATTCGGAACCAGTCTATTGTCCCATGTCCAGTTCTAACTGTTACTGCCTAACCTGCCTACAGATTTCTCAAGAAGCAGGTCAGGTGGTCTGGTATTGCCATCTCTTGAATAATTTTCCACATTTTATTGTGATCCACACAGCCAAAGGCTTTGGCATAGTCAATAAAGCAGAAATAGATATTTTTCTGGAACTCTCTTGCTTTTTGGATGATTTGGCGGATATTGGCAATTTGATGTCTAGTTCCTCTGCCTTTTCTAAATCCAGCTTGAACATCTGGAAGTTCAGAGTTCACATATTGTTGAATTCTGGCTTGGGAAATTTTGATTATTACTTTACTAGCATGTGAAATGAATGCAATTGTGCCATAGTTTGTCCATTATTTGGCATTTTCTCTTTTAGGGATTGGAATAAAAACTGACCTTTTCCAGTCCTGTGGCCACTGTTAAGTTTTCCAAATTTGCTGGCATATTGAATGCAGCACTTTCACAGCACTATAGGTACTCAATTTATTTTTCAGATGTGTGTCTATAATTCCCAAGAGGAACCAGCTTCCCATTCATTTTATCTATTTACTTTGGTCAATTGTAACACATCATTAGAACCTTGCTGAAAATTTCACTATAAGTATTTGACCCATGTTAAAATAGTGTTCACCAGGGATCTAATTCATTTTTTTTAAAGTTGTTTTCATTATAATTCTGGTTCAAGACCTGATTTAAGCAATTGCATATTCAAAGGATGGCCTGGAGAAAGTGGAGCCATTAATTCTGTTTATTCAGCTTCTTGGTAATGCATAATCCCAGGTCCCAACTCCAGAATTTCTTTTTAAGTTGAAAAGTATAGTAGATTCAATTGCAGGTGGTCAATGTCCACATGGTAATAAACTATGCTCCATGGATCTCTAAGAACATGATGAAAGGATTACCTTCTCACTGTTTAAAACAATATTTTGCATGCAATTTCAATCTCATCACCTCCTGAGTTCTACAAAGAACATCAGCTTAAGATCTAGATCTCTATCAAGGCAGAATACATATTTAATTTGTAAATATTTTAGTTTTCTTTAGAAAATATTTACAGATTTATGATTGAACATAAAATGCCCTCAACTTTTACATATCATTGAAATAAGAATTGATTATATAAAATATTTCTGTACATCTCCCCACAGAAAGATGCCTTCATCTCTGAATGCTTGGTTGTATTTACACTTCTTCCACACTGTCAATGTTGGTCTACAGTAAATTTCTTCATGGCAGAGGTAAACCTGCTTATTTTTTCATTTTTATTTTATATTGAAGAATATTTGATTTACAATGTTGTGTTAGTTTCAGGTGCCAAAAATAGTGATTCAGTCATGTCTATATGTGTGTGTGTGTGTGTGTGTGTGTAATTTTTTTAGATTCTTTTCTCATGTAGGTTATTGGAGAGTATTGAGTAGAGTATTGTATATCTGTGCTATACAGTAGGTCACTGTTGTTTATCTGTTTATAATAGTAGTGTGTATATGTCAACCCCAATTTCCCAAATTATCCCTCCCCCTACCTTTTCCCTTGGTAAGTGTAAATTTGTTTTCTAAATCTGTATCTGTCTTGTAAAAAGTTAGTTTGTATCATTTTTTAGATTCCATATGTAAGTGATATGATATTTGTTTTCTGTCTTATTTCACTTAGTTTAATAAGCTCTAGTTCCATCTATGTTGTTTAAAATAACAACATCACATTCTTTATTTTGGCAGAGTAATATTCCATTGTGTGTGTGTGTGTGTGTGTGTGTGTGTGTGTGTGTTGTGTGTGTGTGTAATATCTTCTTTATCTATTCATCTATTGATGTTTCCATGTCTTGGCTATTGTAAATAGTGCTGCTATGAACATTGAGGTACATGTATCTTTTCAAATTGCAGTTTTCTCTAGATATTTGACCAAGAGTGGGATTGCTGATTCATATGGTAGCTTTATTTTTAATTTTTTAAAGGAAACTCTATACTGTTCCCATAGTGGATACACCAATTTACATTCCTCCCAACTGTGTAGGAACTTTTCCATTTTCTCCACAACCTCTCCAGCATTTATTGTTTGTAGAATTTTTGATGATGACCATTCTGACTGGTGAGATGTGATGTCTCACTATAGTTTTGATTTGCATTTTTTTCTCAGAATTAATGATAGTGAGCATTTTCCATGTACTCTTGTGTGTCTTCTTTGGATAAATTTCTATTTAAATATTTTGCCTTTTAAAAAAATTTTTTTTTATTTTTTATTTTTATATTGAGTTGCATGAGTTGCTTTTATATTTTGGTGATTAATCCATTATTGGTGACATCACTTGTAGATAGTTTCTCCCATTCTGTGAGTCGTCTGTTCATTTTGTTTATAGTTTCCTTTGCTATGCTGTAATTTATGTCAAAGAGTTAGGATACTATCACATTCAATAATTTGGCCACCTGATACAAATAGCCAACTCATTGGAAAAGACCCTGATGCTGGGAAAGATAGAAGGCAGAAGGAGAAGAGAGCAACAGAGGATGAGATGGTTGGATGGCATCACTGATGCAATGGGTATGAACTTAGGCAAACTCCGTGAGATTGTGAGGGACAGGGAAGTCTGGCGTGCTACAATCCCATGGGGTTGTAAAGAGTCAGACATGACCTAGGGGCTGAACAACAGCAATAACAATATCATTCTGCCTATGTTTTCTTCTAAGAATTTTATTTATTTTTATTATTGGAGTATAATTTCTTTACAATGTTGCATTAGTTTATTCTGTACAATGAAAGGAATCATCTATATGTATACATATATTCTCTCCCTCCTAAAGCCCCATCCCACCCTTTTAGGTCTTCACAGAGCACTGTGCTGACCTTCCTGTGCTTTAGAGCAGGTTCCCACTAGCTATCTACTTTATACATTGTAGTGTATATATGTCAATCCTAATCTCCCAGTTCGTCCCACCCTCTCCTCCCTGCAACCATCATCCACATGTCCATTTTCTATGCCTTTGTCTCTATTTTTGCCTGGAAAAAGGTTAATCAGTTTCGTTTTTCAAGATTCAGCATATATGCACTAACATATGATATTTGTTTTTGTCTTTCTGACTTACTTCACTCTATATAACAGATTCTAGGGCCATCCAAATCTCAACAAATAACCCAAATTTGTTCATTTTTATGGCTGATTAATACTCCATTGTATATATGGACCACATCTTCTTTATCCATTTACCTGTCAACGGACATTTGTTTGTATGTTCTGGCTATTGTAAATAGTGCTACAGTGAACATTTGGGTACATGTACCATTTTGAATTATGGTTTTCTCAGGATATATGCCCCATAGTGGGATTGCTGGGTCATACGGTAGTTCTATTTTTAGTATTTTGAGGAGCCTCTGTACTTTCCCCACAGTGACTGTATCAATTTACATTTTCACCAACAATGCAAGAGGGTTCCCTTTTCTCCACATCCTCTCAAGGTTTTAGTTTGTAAAGTTTTAATGATGGCCATTCTGATTGGTGTGAGGTTATACTTTATTGTAATTTTGATTTTCATTTCTCTAACAATGAGCCATCATGAGCATATTTTCATCTGTTTATTAGCCATCTGTATGTTTTCTTTGGGGAGGTGTCTATTTAGGTCTTCTTCCCATTTCTTGATTGGACTGTTTATTTTTTTGATACTGAGTTCCATAAGCTGTTTATTTAAGAGGTGAGTCCTTTGTCCATTGCTTCATTTGTAAATATGTTATCCTATTATAAGGGTTATTTTTTTTTCTCTTATTTATTGTTTCCTTTGCTGTGCAAAAGTTTTTAAGTTTAACTAGGTCCCATTTGTTTTTGTTATTGTTGTTGTTGTTGCCCTTGCAAGGGAAAAGAAAAGGAATAAAATACATAGAAAGAAACCTACCTAAGAACTTCCCTGGTTGCTCAGATGGTAAAGAATCTGCCTGCAATGCAGGAAACCCAGGTTCAATCCCCAGGTTGGGAAGATACCCTGAAGAAGGAAACAGCAACTCACTGTAGTATTTTTGTCTGGAAAATCCCATGGACAGAGAAGCCTGGCAGACTACAGCCAATGGGTTGCAAAGAGTCAGACACAACTGAGTGACTAACACACATAAATCTACCTAAAGAGGCAAAAGACTTTTACTCAGAAAACTACAAAACATTGATGAAAGAATTCAAGGGTGACATAAATGGGTGGGGAAATATACCATGTTCTTGGATTGGAAGAAACAATGTTGTGAAAATGACTATACTACCCAAAGCAATTTACAGATTCAATGTAATCTCTATTAAAGGCATTCTTCACAGAATTAGAACACAAACTTTATAATTTGTATGGAAACACAAAGACCCCAAATATCCACAGCAATCTTGAGAAAGAAAATGGAAATGAAAGAAACAAGCTCCCTGATTTCCGACTATACTACAAAGCTACAGTAACCAAACAGTACAAAGACTTCCTCAGTAATCCAGTGGTTAAGAATCTGCCTTGCAATGCAGGTGATATGGGCTCAATCACTATTTGGAGAACTAAGATTCCACATACCACGGAACACCTAAGCCCATGCTCCACAGTATGCTCCAGAGACTATGTGTCACAACTAAAGAGTCTGTGCACAACAAAGAAAGATCCCATATTTTTCAACAAAGATTCCACATGCCGAAACTAAGATCTGACACAATCAAATTAAGAAATAATGGTACTGGCACAAAAGCAGAAGTATACATGGTACAGGATAGAAATCCCAGAGATAAACCCACACATCTATGGCCACCTTATCTATGACAAAGGAGGTAAGAATATGCAGTAGAGAAAAGACAGACTCTTTAATAAGTGGTGTTGGGGAAACTGGACAGATTCATGTAAAAGAATGAAATTAGAACACTACTTAATGCTAAACACAAAAATAAACTCAAAATGAATCAAAACCTAAATGTCAGATTATATAATATAAAACTTTTAGAAGAAAACATAGGAAAAACACTCTTTGATATAAACCACAGCAAGGTCAGAATGACTGCCATCAAAAAGTCTACAAATAATAAAAGTTGGAGAGGGTGCAGAGAAAAGGGAACCCTCTTACACTGTTGGTAGGAATGCAAACTAGTACAGCCACTATGGAGACAGTGTGGAGATTCCTTGAAAAACTGGAAATAGAACTGCCATATGACTCAGCAATCCCAGTGCTGGGCATACACACTGAGGAAAACAGAACTGAAAGATACTCATGTACCCCAACGTACACTGCAGCACTATTTACAATAGCTAGGACATGGAAGCAACCTAGAAGTCCAGTTGCAGATGAATGGCTAAGGAAGTTGTGGTACATAAACACAATGGACTATCACTCAGCTATTAAAAAAAATGCATTTGAGTCAGTTCAAATGAAGTGGATGAAACTGGAGATTGTTATACAGAATGAAGTTAAGTCAGAAAAAGAAACACCAATACAGTATATTAATGCATGTATATGGAATTTAGGAAGTCAATAACGACAACCCTATATTCAAGACAGCAAAAGAGACACCAGTGTAAAGAACACACTTTTGGTCTATGTGGGAGAAGGTGAGAGTGGGACGATATGAGAAAATAGCACTAAAACATGTATATTTCCATATTTAAAATAGATGACCAGTGCAAATTTGATGCATTAAGCAGGGCACCCAAAGCTGGTGCTCTGGGACAACCCAGAGGGATGGGGTGGGGAGGGAGATGCAAGGGGTGTTTCAGGATGGTGGAACACATGTACACTCATGTCTGATTCATGTCAATGTATGGCAAATACCACCACAATATTGTAAAGTAATTAGCCTCCAATTAAAATAAATTAATTAATTTAAAATAAATAAAAATACCTTAAATCATTTAAGGAAAAAAAAACAGCAAGGTATTTTTAAATTAAAAAAAAATAGGGCAGTCCTAAGATGGCAGAGGAATAAGACAGGGAGACCACTTTCTCCCCCACAAATTCATCGAAAGGTCATTTGAACACTGAGAAAATTCCACAAAACAACATCTGAATGCTGGTGGAGGACACCAGGCACCCAGAAAGGTGGCCCATTATCTTTTAAAGGAGGTAGGACAAAATATAAAAGGTAAAAAGAGAGACAAAAGAGTTAGGGGTGGAGACCTGTTCTGGGGAGGGAGCCATGAAGGAGGAGAAGTTTCCAAACACCAGGAAATCCTCTCCCCAGTGGGTCTGTGGGGAGTTTTGGAATCTCAGAGAGCAACATAACTGGGAGGAAAAAAACAAAAAACCCACAGATTATGTGCCTAACCACAACTCCCAGTGGAGAGGTAGCCCAGGTGCTCCTGTCCACCAGCAGCGAGCAGGGGCTGAACAGGGAGGCGCGGGCTGCATGCTTAGAGTAAGGACCAGGCCTGAATGCCCTGAGGACAATCGGAAGGAGCTAACATAAGATGGCAACCCAAACTGTAGGACAGCCAGAGAGAGAGAGAGGGAAAAAAAAAGAGAGAGAAAGAGAGAGAGAGAGGGAACTTTCCTGCAAAAAGCTCTAAGGCACAGCCTGGCTCGCTCACTGAACAAAGGAGTGAGCGAATACCATAGGAGAGCTAGCCAGCTGCAGACTGGCCCCCTCCCCCGCCAAAGCCAGAAAGGAAGGTGGTGACAGCAAGAGCCAGAAGGTGAGGTGCAAACTCGATCCCAGAGATGGCATCCTCCGCCAAACTGTGAGCAGGCTCCCAGGTGCTAACCAAGTCTTCCTGGGATACTGGACAGTTGACATCCACCAAGAGGGTCGCAGTCAGAGATCAGCTCCCAAGAGGAGACACAGGGCACACCTGAGACAGTGCTCTCACTGCACACCCAGGAAAACAAGGGGCTGGGACTGGGGAGGTTATAAGACACATCACACACCTGGAAGAGTGCACTCACAAAGCACCTGGTCGCCTGAGCTGCTCGGACCTGAGAAGAACAAAAAACACAGACCCAACCGAGTCTGTGCCTTTGTGGAGTACCCAAGAACATGAACCTGAGCGGGTTAGCCCTGGGAAGTGCACACAACCCAGGACCTGCTTTATACAGTTCCCCTGCAGAGCAACCTGGAGCCTGAGCAGTGTAGACCAGGAAAGCACACATGCCGTGAGCAGAGGCAAACACAGTGTGGCCCAGACGCTGCGAACATTCCGCTCACATGCCAGTGATATTTGTTTACAGTGTTCCCCCCTCCTCCAGCACAGCTGAACAAGCAAGCCTAAATAAGTGACCAATTCAACCCCTTGTGTGAGGGTGGAAATTAGACCCTGAGAGACTTGCAAACAGAGGAAGCCAAAATAAACAAAGAAGAGTGAACAGCATTGGAAGTGACAGGTGCAACAGATTAAAACCCTGTAGTTAGCACAGACTACATTGGAAGGGACTTATAAACTATGAGAAGTATAAGGTGGAACAATAAATTATCTGAAACTGAACTGACCCCACACTGCCCTCAAGAGCTCCAGAGAAATTCCTAGATATATTTTACTATTACCATTTTTAATTTTTAACTTTTTTTATTTTAAGTTCTTTATTATTTCTTTAATTTTCATTTTTATAATCTACTATTATCTTGCCAAAAAGACCCTATCTTTAAAGCAAATTTCATATATATATATAATACTTTTTTGTGATTTTTTAATATTGTATTTTTGAGAGTCTAACCTCTACTCTAGATTTTTAATCATTGCTTTTGGGTATTTATTATCAATTTTGTACCTTTAAGAAACCAGTCTTCAGTACACATTTTTACTTAGGAGTGTAAAACTGGCTTGATTGCTCTCTCCCCTTTTGACTCTCCTTTTTCTCCCTCAGATCACCTCAATCTCCCCCCTCCCCCCTCTCTTCTCTACCCAACTCTGTGAATCTCTTTGGGTGTTCCGTGCTGGTTAGAACACTTAGGGAACCGATTACTGGCTAAATGTGTCTCTCTCCTTTTGACTCCCCCTCTTCTCCTCCTGGTCACCTCTATCTCCCTCCTCCCTCTTCTCTTCTCCATGTAACTGTGTGAACATCTCTGGGTATCTCTCACTGTGAAGAATCTATTAACCACTAACCTACATGTTTTATCATTGGTGCTGTATGGATGGAGAAGTCTTGAGGCTACTGTAAGAATAAGACTAAAAGCCAGAGGCAGTAGGCTTAAATCCCAAACTTGAGAACACCAGAAAACTCCTGACGCCTGGGAACAGTGAACAAAAAGAGCCCATCCAAAAGCCTCCATACCTACACTGAAACCAAACTCCACCCAAGAGCCAGCAAGTTTCAGAACAAGACATACCAAGCTAATCTTCCAACAATGCAAGAACACAACCCTGAGCGTTAACATATAGGCAGCCAAAAGTTCACACCAAACCCATAGACACCTCAAAACTCACTACTGGACACTTCATTGCACTCCAGAGAAAAGAGATCAAGCTCCACCCACCAGAACACAGATGCAGGAAACCTTGACAAGCCACTCGTCCAACCCCACCCACAGGGAGGCATATCCACAATAAAGAGGAAACACACATTTCCAACATACAGAAAGTCCACCCCAAGCACAGCAATCTAAACAAGATGAAAAGGCAGAGAATACTCCACAGGTAAAGGAACATGATAAATGCCCACCAAACCAAACAGAAGAGGAGGAGATAGGGAGTCTACCTGAAAAAATTCAGAATAATGATAGTAAAAATGATCCAAAATCTTGGAAACAAAATGGAATTACAGATAAATAGCCTGGAGACAAGGATTGAGAAGATGCAAGAAATGTTTAACAAGGACTTAGAAGACATAAAAAAGAGTCAATCAATAATTAATAATGCAATAACTAAGATCAAAAGCACTCTGGAGGGAACCAATAGTAGAATAACTGAGGCAGAAAATACAATAAGTGAGGTGGAAGATAGAATGGTGGGAATAGATGAAGCAGAGAGGAAAAAGAAAAGAGAATTTAAAAAATGAGGACAACCTCAGAGACCTCTAGGACAATGTTAAACTCCCCATCATTCAAATCATAGGAGTCCCAGAGGAAGAAAACAAAAAGAAAGGCCATGAGAAAATACTTGAGGAGATAAGAGTTGAAGTCTTCCCTAAAATGGAGAATGCAATAGCGACACAAGTCCAAGAAACCCAGAGAGTCCCAAACAGGATAAATCCAAGGCAAAACACCCCAGGACACATTTTAATCAAATTAATGAGGATAAAACATAAAGAACAAATATTAAAAGCAGCAAGGGAAAAACAACCAATAACACACAAGGGGATTCCCATAAGGATAACAGCTGACCATTCAATTGAAACTCTTCAGGCCAGAAGGGAATGGCAGGACATACTTAAAGCCATGAAAGAGAAAAAACTACAACCCAGATTACTGTACCCAGCAAGAATTTCATTCAAATATGAAAAAGAAATCAAAAGCTTTACAAAGAAGCAAAAACTGGCAGAATTCAGCACCAACAAACCAGCTCTTCAACAAATGCTAAAGGATCTTCTCAAGACAGGAAACACATAACAGGTTTATCAACTCGGACCCAAAACAACAAAGTAAATGGCAATTGGATCATACTTATCAATAATTACCTTAAATGTAATTGGGTTGAATGCCCCAAACAAAAGACAAAGACTGGCTGAATGGATGCTAAAACAAGACCCATATATATGCTATCTGCAAGAGACCCACCTCAAAACAAGGGACACATACACACTGAAAGTGAAGGGCTGGAAAAAGATATCTCATGTAAGTGGAAACCAAAAGAAAGCAGGAGTAGCAATACTCGTGTCAGATAAAATAGACTTTGAAATAAAGGCTGTGAAAAGAGACAAAGAAGGACACTACAGAACGATTAAGGATGAATCCAAGAAGATATAACAATTATAAATATATATGCACCCAACATAGGAGCACTGCAATATGTAAGGCAAATGCTAACAAGTATGAAAGGGGAAATTTCCAGTACCACAATGATAGTGGGAGACTTTAGTACCCCACTCACACCTATGGATAGATCAACTGAACAGAAAATTAGCAAGGAAACTCAAACTTTAAATGATACAATGGACCAATTAGACCTAATTGATATCTATAGGACATTTCACACCAAAACAATGAGTTTCACCTTTTTCTCAAGTACACACAGAACCTTCTCCAGGATAGACCACAATTTAGGCCATAAAACTAGCCTTGGTAAACTCAAAAACATTGAAATCATTGCAAGCCTCTTTTCTGATCACAATGCAATTAGATTAGATGTCAACTACAGGGGAAAAAAAACTATTAAAAATACAAACATATGTAGGCTAAACAGCATGCTGCTGAACAACCAACAAATCACATAAGAAATTAAAAAAAAGAAATCAAAATATGCATAAAAACTAATGAAAATGAAAACACAACAACCCAATACCTATGGGATTCAGTAAAAGCAGTGCTAAAGGGAAGGTTCATAACAATACAAGCTTACCTCAAGAAACAAGAGAAAAATCAAATAAATAACCTAACTCTACACCTAAAGCAACTAGAAAAAGAAGAAATGAAGAACCTCAAGGTTAGTAGAAAGAAAGAAATCATAAAAATTAGGACAGAAATAAATGAAAAAGTAACAAAGGAGACCATAGCAATAATCAACAAAGTTAAAAGATGACTCTTTGAGAAGACTAATAAAATTGACAAACCACTATCCAGACTCATCAAGAAACAAAGGGAGAAGAATCAAATCAACAAAATTAGAAATGAAAATGGAAAAATCACAACAGACAGAACAGAAATGCAAAGGATCATGAGACTACTATCAGCAACTATATGACAATAAACTGGACAACTTGGAAGAAAATGGACAAATTCTTAGAAAAGTATAACTTTCCAAAACTGAACCAGGAAGAAATATAAAATCTTAACAGAACCATCACAAGCATGTAAATCGAAACCATAATCAGATCTTCCAACGAACAATAGCCCAGAACCAGACGGCTTCACAGCTGAATTCTACCAAAAATTCAGAGCAGAGCTATCGCCTATCCTACTCAAACTCTTCCAGAAAATTACACAGGAAGGTAAATTTCCAAACTCAATCTATGATACCACCATCACCCTAATACCAAAACCAAAGATTCCAGAAAAAAATAAAACTACAGGTCAAAATCACTGATGAATATAGATACAAAAATCCTTAACAAAATTCTAGGAAACAGAATCCAACAACACATTAAAAAGATCATACATAATGACCCAGTGGGCTTTATCCCAGGGAGGCAAGGATTCTTCAATATTCACAAATCAATCAGTGTGATACACCACATTAACAAATTGAAAGATAAAAAACATATGATTATCTCAGTAAATGCAGAGAAAGCCTTTGACAAAATATAACATCCATTAATGATAAAAACCCTCCAGAAAGCAAGCATAGAAGGAACATATCACAATATAATAAAAGTCATATATGATAAACCCACAGCAAACATTATCCTTAATGGTGAAATATTGAAAGCATTTCCCCTAAAGTCAGACATAAGACAAGGGTGCCCAATCTCACCACTACAATTCAACATAGTTTTGGAAGTTTTAGCCACAGAAATCACAGAAGAAATAGAAATAAATGAAATTCAGATTGGAAAAGAAGAAGTAAAATACTCACTGTTTGCATATGACATGATCCTTTACATAGAAAACCCTAAAGACTCTACCAGAAAATTACTACAGCTAATCAATGAATACAGTAAAGTTGCAGGGTTTAAAATTAACACACAGAAATCCCTTGCATTCCTATGCACTAACAATGAGGAAACAGAAAGAGAAATTAAGGAAACAATTCAATTCACCATTGCAATGAAATGAATAAAATACAGTATGACATACTGATGAAATAAATCAACGATGACACAAATAGATGGAGAATTATACCATGTTCATGAATCAGAAGAATCAATATGAAAATGTGTATACTACCCAAAGCAAGCTATAGATGCAATGCAATCCCTATCAAGTTACCAACGGTAATTTTCACAGAACTAGCACAAATAATTTCACAATTTGTATGGAAATACAAAAAACCTCGAATAACCAAAGCAATCTTGAGAAAGAAGAATGGAACTGGAGGAATCAACCTGCCTGACTTCACAAAGACAGTAATATAGATCAATGGAACAAAATAGAAAGCCCAGAGATAAATCCATGCACCTATGGACACCTTATTTTTGACAAAGGAGGCAAGAATATACAATAGAGAAAAGGCAACCTCTTTAACAAGTGGTGCTGGGAAAACTGGTCAGCCACTTGTAAAAGAATGAAACTAGAACACTTTCTAACACCATGTACAAAAATAAACTCAAAATGGATTAAAGATCTAAATGTAAGACCAGAAACTATAATCCTCTTAGAGGAAAACATAGGCAGAACACTCTCTGACCTAAATCACAGCAGAATCCTCTATGGCCCACCTCCCAGAGTAATGGAAATAAAAGCAAGAATAAATAAATGGAATCTAATTAAACTTAAAAGCTTTTGCACAATGAAGGAAAATATAAGCAAGGTGAAAAAGCAGTCTTCAGAATGGGAGAAAATAGTGGCAAACTAAGCAACCGATGAAGAATTAATCTCAAAAATATACAAGCAGCTCATACAGCACAATTCCAGAAAAACAAGCGACCCAATCAAAAAATGGGCCAAAGATCTAAACAGACATTTCTCCAAAGAAGACGTACAGATGGCTAACAAACACATGAAAAGATGCTCAACATCACTCATTATCAGAGAAATGCAAATCAAAACCACAATGAGGTACCATCTCACACTAGTCAGAATAGCTGCTATCAAAAAGTCTACAAACAATAAATGCTGGAGAGGGTGCAGAGAAATGGGAAACCTCTTAACGCTGCTGGTGGGAATGCAAACTAGCACAGCCACTATGGAGAACAGTGTGAAGATTCCTTAAAATACTGGAAATAGAACTGCCAGCAATCCCACTGCTGGGCATACACACCGAGGAAATCAGAATTGAAAGAGACACGTGTACCCCAATGTTCATCGCAGCACTATTTACAATAGCCAAGACATGGAAGCAACCTAGATGGCCATCGGCAGATAAATGGATAAGAAAGCTGTGGTACATATACATACTGGAATATTACTCAGCTATTAAAAAGAATACATTTGAATCAGTTCTAATGAGGTGGATGAAACTGGAGCCTATTATAACAGAGTGAAGTAAGTCAGAAAGAAAAACACAAATACAGTATATTAATGCATATATATGGAATTTAGAAAGATGGTAACAATGACCCTATATGCAATACAGCAAAAGAGACAGAGATGTAAAGAACAGACTTTTGGACTCTGTGGGAGAATGCGAAGGTGGGATGATTTGAGAGTATAACTTTGAAACATGTATATTATCATATGTGAAATGAATTGTCAGTCCAGGTTCAATGCATGTGACAGGGTGCTCAGGGCTTGTGCACTGGGATGACCCTGAGGGATGGGATGGGGAGGGAGGTGGGAGGGGTTTAAGGATGGGGAACACATGTACACCCATGGATGATTCATGTTAATATATGGCCAAATCCACTACAATATTGTAAAGTATTTAGCCTCTAATTAAACTAAATTAATAAAAATAAATAAATGAAAGCAAAAATAAACAAATGGGACCTCTAAGAGTTTTTGAGTAGTCTTCCACTTAGATTATTAATCCACTTTGAGTTTACTGTTTTGTGTGTCATAAGAGAATGTTCTAATTTCACTCTTTTACATGTAGCTGTCCAGCTTCCCCAGCATCATTTATTAAAAAGACTTCTCTTCTCTATTGTATATTCTTTCCCCCTTTGTCATACGTTAATTGAGCATAGGTGTATGGGTTTATATCTAGGCTTTCTATCCTTTTCCATAGATCTCTATGGTAAATATTTAGAGAAGAGTTAAGACTTATCCTTATGAAACTATTAAAAAATTTCAGAGGAAAGAACACTTCCAAACTCATTCAATTAGGTCACCACCACCATGATACCAAAACCAAAGACACCACAAAATAAAAATTACAGGCCAAAATAACTGTTGAACATAGGCACAAGAATTCTCAACAAAATACTAGCAGGCAGGATCAAACAATACATTATAAGGCATGATCAAATGTGATTTCACCCAGGGATGCAAGGATTTTTCAGTATTCAAAAATCAATTAGTGTGATACACCATATTAGCAAACTGAAGCATAAAAACAATATGATCATTTTAACAGATGCAAAAAAATCTTTTGATAAAATTTAATACTCAAGTATGTTAAAAAATCTGCAGAAAGTGGGCATAGAGGGAACATGCATCAACATAAAAGGCCATATATTACAAACCAACAGCTCAGTGATGAAGAGCTGAAAACATTTCCTCTAAGATCAAGAACAAGACAAAGTTATCCACTCTCACCACTTTTATTCAACATTGCTTTGAACTTCCTAGCTATGGCAATGAGAGATGAAAAAGAAATAAAAAGAACCCAAATTGGAAAAGAAGTTAAACTGTCACCGTTTGCAGATGACATGATACTATACATAGAAAATCTTAAAGATGCTACCAGAAAAATACTAGAGCTCAACTATAAATTCAGAAAATTTTCAGGATATAAAATTAATTCACAGAAATCTGTTATATTTTTATACACTAACAACAAAAGATCAGAAAGAGAAATTAAGGAAACAATCCTTAATCCATCAAAAATCCTTTTCCCATCAAAAAGAACAAAATAGAAATAAGCTTACCTAAGGAGGCAAAAGGCCTGTACTCTGAAACTATAAGATTCTGATGAGAGAAACTGAATATGACACAACAGATGTTAAGATATACAATGTTCTTGAATTAGAAGAATCAATATTGTGAAAATTACTATACACACCATAGAAATTTGTAGATTCAGCACCATCCTCATCAAATTGCCAATGGCATTTTTCGCAGAAGTAGAAAAAAAAAATTCACAATTTTTATGGAAATAAAATACCCCAAATAGCCAAAGCAATTTTTGGGGAAAAAATGGACCTCCAAGAATCAGGCTCCCTGACTTCAGGTGACACGATGAAGCTACAGTAATCAAAGCAGTATGATACTGGCACTAATACACCTATTCATTTTCATACCCTTCTCCTTCTGTCCCCTACAACCTCAGTCCTTAAGATAGAATTAATTTCAAAACAAATGCTCTTATTTTGTTTAGCTTATATTTTTACTAATTTCAAAGGTAGCACATGTACACTGTACAAAAAGTACAAATTATTTATATTATAAAATAATGATCAACTGATGTTTCATTTATTTTGTCTTGGAATTGTTGTTTGTAAATGCATTTTTAATATTAGTCTCCCTCTATCCTAACTCAATCATCATTTTCAAGAGATTCCCATTGTTAACAATTCAGTACCTTTGTAGCATTTTTTATATTTCATTCATTTTATTTTATATTGTTTTTGTTCAGTTGGTAAGTCACGTCCAACTCTTTGCAACCTTATGGACTGCAGTAAGCCAGGTTTCCCTAATCCTTCACTAACTCCCTAATTTGCCCAAACTCATGTCTACTGAGTCAGTGATGCTATCCAACCAGTTCATCCTCTATTACCCTCTTCTTCTGTCCTCAATCTTTCCCAGTATCAAGGTCCTTTCCAATGAGTCAGCTCTTCGCATCAGATGACCAAAGCATTGGAGCTTCAGCATCAGTCCTTCCAATGAATATTCAAGGTTGGTTTTTAATAGGATTGACTGATTTGATACCCTTTCAGTCCAAGGGGCTCTCAAGAGTCTTCTCCAGCTTCACAATTCAAAAGCATCAATTCTTTAGCACGCAGCCTTCTTTATGGTCCAACTCTCACATCCTTATGTGACTACTGGAAACAAACAAACAAACAAACAAAATAACATAGCTTTGACTATACAGACCTTTGCTGGCAAAGTGGTATCTCTGCTTTTGAATACACTGTCTAGGTTTGTCATAACTTTCCTTCCAAGGAGTAAACGTCCTTTAATTTCATGGCTGCAGTCACAACCCACAGTGATTTTGGAGCCCAAGAAAATAAAATCTGTGACTGCTCCTACTTTTCCCATTCTATTTGCCATGAAGTGATGAGACTGGATGCCATAATCTTAGTTTCTTGGATGTTGGGCTTTAAGCCAGCTTCTTCAGCCTCCTCTTTTGCCCTCATCAAGAGGTTCTTTAGTTCCTCTTCACTTTCTGCCATTAGACTGGTATCATCAGAATATGTGAGGTTGTTGATATATCTCCCTGAAATCTTGATTCCAGTTTGTGATTCATCCAGCCCAACATTTCTCATGATACATTAGATTATATAGAATATTTCATATATGTCATGGTCAGATGCTGTTAGAAAAGTTGGCTGCCTCAAGGGAGAGCTGAACTGTTTTGAAGACTTGCAACCAATTGTTATAGCCTCAAGACAGAGAAAATTCCTATTGTAGTGGTGGCATTAGGTGATTGGCTAGGGTGGACAGTAGAGTGTGTATTTTACATAATATGGGATCAGGGAACTGGCTGGTTTAGATCTGGAGGCTCATGGCAATAGTTGCTATGGGGCTTGTTCAGTTCCAGAGATTTTTTTATCCTGTGACCTTGGTACAGGGATCCATACCTGTGACCTTTGTATAGGGCTCCACAATATGTTATATATTTTATATTATATTTATCATTCTTGCATATACATAAATGTACATGTAGGCATATACATATCTAATCTTATAAAAATAGGACCATACTATTTTTATGTTGCATAAATTACTTTTTTCACCAAAGTCAAAATACTATGGACATTGTCTCAAGTTACTTCATGTAAATCTACTACATTTATTTTAATTTAACAGTTTCATAGTATTTGATATATATTTTAACTTATTAATTTATTACTTAACTAGTAAACAAATGACTTTTGGCTAACATCTTGTATTATTTTAGAAATGAATAGGAATGTAACTAAATGGATATGACTTTATAAGATAATAAAATTCCAGAATTAATTATTATTCTGGTTTAGGATTTAAAATTTCTTCTTTCAGGAACTAGCCAATTCATTACTGGTTTCCAAAGATCAGGAAAAACATAGCTTTATTACCTCCTCCCAAAACTGAATAGATGTAAAATTGTTTTCAACTAGTGTTTTATTTTTCCTGTTTTTATTTTATTTATTTTTAATTAATTTATTTATTTTAATTGAAGGCTAATTACTTTACAATATTGTAGTGGTTTTTGCCACATATTGACGTCAATCAGCCATGGGTGTACATGTGGCACCCATCCTGAAACCCCCTTCCATCTCCTTCCCCATCCCATCCCTCAGGGTTGTCCCAGTGCACTGGCTTGAGTGCCCTGTTTCATGCATCAAACTTGGACTGGTGATCTATTTCACATATGGTCATATACATTTTTCAATGCTATTTTCTCAAATCATCCCACCCTCGCCTTCTCCCACAGAGTCCAAAAGTCTGTTCTTTACATCTCTGTCTCTTTTGCTGTCTCACATATAGGGTCATCATTACCATCTTTCTAAACTCCATATATATGCATTAATATACTGTATTGGTGTTTATCTTTCTGACTTACTTCACTCTGCATAATAGGCTCCAGTTTCATCCACCTCATTAGAACTGATTCAAATATATTCTTTTTAATAGCTGAGTAATATTCCATTGTGTATATGTACCACAGCTTTCTTATCTATTTGTCTGCTGATGACCATCTAGGTTGCTTCCATGTCTTGGCTATTGCAAACAGTGCTGCGATGAACATTGGGGTACATGTGTAATTCTACCACTTCATTTTGGCAGGACAGTAGACTGGCTCAAATTTTTCTGATACTTCAGAGGGTCTGTCACATGCCCTTTAATTTTCAAACAGCAGGATTCTGAATCCCACTGCCATTACAGTAACAAGAGGCACAGTGACCATCTTTTAATGACACCATATAATGAGTTCTATGAGACAATAATAATGGTGAGAAATTTCAAGGTCAACAGTGTTTAGTTTGAGAAGCACCCAGCAATAGCTCTGAAGAGCCCTTCAAGTGCATCTGGCATCTATATGCTCTATCTGCAGTTAACCAAGGCTTCCTTTCCTTTTACCTTGTCTTCAGTAATATATGTGAAGCAAAATAATTTTGGTCCCAAAAAAGTGATAACCCCTGATGTTAACATATCAAGTCTGGATTGAAAGGAAAGCTTAAAATAAAACAGACAATATTGCATTCTAACAATTTTCCCAATGATTTAGGGTGTGAATTTGAACCAATAGCTTTGTTTTCCACAAAAACAAGAAAAGCATGATCCAGGAACCCTTGGTAGAGAGTCTAAAACTATAGGAATGTTGATTAAAGTCACTTGGAGCTATTCTGTGCAGAGATTTGAAGACATTCACTGTCGCCAGTGAATCACATCTAAAATTAGAAAACTAGAAGGAAAAAAAAAAAAAAACAAAAACAAAAACAAAAAAGCTAACTACTTCCTGCACAGGGCAATATAGTTTGAAATAAATTTCTAAGAAAACAGCTAATCATGTTAGGCCAATTTCATGAGGAAAATAAAAATGACAAAGAAATAGAATGAGAAAGAATCAATCTTAAATTAAGACTAAAAACTTATTTGCATGGAGAGTAAAGACCAGATAGTCTACAAATTTTCCATGCAGTTAACCATTTTCAATTTTTAAAAGTGCCAGGAAACATCTCTGAATGCAATACATTCATCTCTTAATTTTTTTTCTTAAGTATCTACTCAATAGAAACAATAGAATAGGAAAGACTAGAGATCTCTTCAAGAAAATTAGAGATACCAAGGGAATATTTCATGCAAGAATGGACACAATGAAGGACGGAAGCAGTATGGACATAACAAAACAGAAGATACTAAGAAGAGGTGGCAAGAATACACAGAACTATACAAAAATATCTTAATGACCAGATAACCATGATGGTGTGATCACTCACCTAGAGCCAGACATCCTGGAATGTGAAGCCAAGTGGGCCTTAGAAAGCATCACTATGAACAAAGCTAGTGGAGGTGATGGAATTCCAGTTGAGCTATTTCAAATCCTAAAAGATGATGCTGTGAAAGTGCTGCTCTCAATATGCCAGGAAATTTGGAAAACTCTGCAGTAGCCACAGGACTGGAAAATGTCTTTTTTCATTCCAATGCCAAAATCGGGCAATGCCAAAGAATGTTCACAGTACTGCACAATTGCTCTCATCTCACACACTAGCAAAGTATTTCTCAAAATTTCCCAAGCCAGGCTTCAATAGTACATCAACTGAGAACTTGAGACGTTCAAGCTGGATTTGGAAAAGTCAGAGGAACCAGAGATCAAATTGCCAATATCTGTTGGATCATAGAGACAGCAAGAGAGTTCCAGAAAAATATCTACTTTTGCTTTATTGCCTATGCCAAAGCCTTTGACTGTGTGGATCACCATGAACTGTGGTAAATTCTTAAAGAAGTGGGAATCCCGGACCACCTTGCCTGCCTCCTGAGAAATCTTTATGCAGGTCAAGAAGCAACAGGTAGAACCGGAAATGAAATAACAGACTGGTTCCAAACTGGGAAAAGAGTACGTCAAAGCTGTATATCGTCACCCTGCTTATTTAATTTATATGCAGAGTACATCATGAGGAATGCTGGGCTGGATGAAGCACAAACTGGAATCAAGATTGCCAGAAGAAATATCAATAACCACAGATACACAGATGCCACCACCCTTATGGCAGAAAGCAAAGAAGGACTAATGAGCCTTTGATGAAAGAAAAGAGTAGAAAAAGCTGGCTTGAAACTCAACACAGTAAAAAACAAAGATCATGGCATCCAGTCCTATCACTTCATAGCAAATAGATGGGGAGACAGTGGAAACAGTGTCAGACTTTATTTTATTGGGCTCCAAATCACTGCAGACAGTGACTGCAGCCATGAAATTAAATGATGCTTGCTCCTTGGAAGAAAAGCCATCACAAACCTAGACAGCATATTAAAAAGCAGAGACATTACTTTGCCCACAAAGGTCCATCTAGTCAAAACTATGGTTTTTCCAGTAGTCATGTATGGATTTGAGAGTTGGACTATAAAAGAAAAAAGCCAGGCGCTGGATATTTGATTCTTTTGAAATATGGTGTTGGAGAAGATTCTTGAGAATCCCTTGGACTACAAGGAGATCAAACCAGTCAATCCTAATGGAAATCAGTCCTGAATGTTCACTGCAGGAAATGATGTTGAAGCTGAAACTCCAATACTTTGGCAACCTGATGCAAAGAACTGACTCATTCAAAAAGACCCTGATGCTGGGAAAGATTGAAGGCAGGAGGTTTAGAGAACGACAGAGGATGTTATGGTTTGATGGCATCACAGACTCAATGGACATGAGTTTGAGCAAGTTCCCGGAGTTGATGGACAGGGAAAGCCTGGCATGCTGCAGTCCATGGGGTCACAGAGTCAGACACAATTGAGTGACAGATCTGAACTGCCTGAAGTATTTACCCAAAGTTACTATGAAGTATAGAGGGGAAGCAAGTTACTGTGTATTCCTATTCACTCTCTCTCTTTTTTCTCTCTCCCTTACCCATTCTCTTGGTCTTTGTACTTCATTTTTTCTCTCTTTCTCATAAGATAGGACTGAAGCAAAGTGTGTGTGTGTGTGTTTATGTCTGTTTATCTCCTTACTCTCTCTCTGTCCATAATGCCTGCCTTCTTTCAAAAGTGACTGTAGTTGGTTTACATGTGGCTTGCTTGAAACTATATACCAAGTCAACTCATGATAAAAGACTCAAGAGAGAATAGTGTTTTTCAGCTATTAAATCTAGACTAATGCACACTACAGCATCACAAATTATTAGAGAGCAAAAATACCTTACTGACACTTCTATTCATTTTATGGATGAAACTGAGGCTCAACCAGTTAAAAACAAGAATCCAAAATTATACAACTAGTTAATGGAAAATCTGTCCTAGATTTTTACATGGTAGATTTCAGTGGTGCTACAAGGCCATCTGAAATACTTGCACAGCATTCCAGAGGTTTTGAAATTCCAAAGGTCAGAACTTTCATCTGAATTATTAATATTCTGCTGTCCCAAATGTTATCATGGACGAACTATCCAATACTTTTATCTGACATCAGTTCTCTCCACTTTTGTGCAAGATCCCATCTCCTTTCACCTACTTCAGAAATTAAACATCTTTCTCTATTTCTTGTAATCTTTTTTTTTTTTCCTTTAATGGATCATGACAGCAAGAGTGAGCATCAACGTTTTAGGAATTAATGAACTAAAATGGATGGGAATGGGCAAATTTAATTCAAATGACCATTTTTATCTACTATCATAGGCAGGAAACCCTTAGAAGAAATGGAGTAATCCTCATATTCAACAAAAGAGTCCAAAATGCAGTACTTGAGGTTCATTCTCAAAAAAGACAGAATAATCTTGGCTCATTTCCAAGGCAAAACATTCACCATCACAGTAATCCAAGTCTATGCCAAAACCACTAACGCCAAAGAAGCTGAAGTTTCCTGGTCAGGTAACTAGACCCCACGTGCTACTAAGACCCAGTGCAGCCAAGTAAATAAATATTTAAAAAATAAAATCTCTATGTAAATATTACCCGTATTTATATTTCCAGGCCAAACATCTCTCCCAAATTTAAAACTTGTATATCCAACTACCTTTCCACCATCTTCACTTGGGTATCTAACAGATAGTTCATCTCTAAAACTGAATTTCTAACCTTCTTCACATCTTAATTTTCTCCATCCTCAATCTTCCATCATTCATTAAATGGTAAGTCTATCTTTCCAGTCGTTAGACCAAAAACTTTAAAGTCACTTTTTTTTTTCTCTTTCTCTCACATCCCACATCTAATCAGCCTGAAAGACCTGTTGAAACTACCCTCAAAATTATATCCAGAATCGGACCACTATTCATTAATTTCATCTCTCATCTGTATCACTACACTAATTTCTCTGCTGCTGCCTTTTTTTTTTTTTGCTATCATTTCTTTAATACTTATCATTTAATACATTTAATACTTATCTTTAATGCATATCATTTCTTTAACACTATCTGCTTCTCTTACCCTGGTTCACTCTATTGTAATTACATTGGCTTCTCTCTCCTTTCTCTCTCTCTCTCTTTTTTTTTTTTGTAAAGGCCATACATTCACTATTCTTAAAGCCTTTTGTGCTGCTTGGAACACTTTTCCTCCAAATAACCACATGACTCACTTCCTCAGTTCAGTCGCTCAGTCATGTCGGATTCTCACTTCCTCAAGTCCTTCAAGTTCAGTTTTCTCATATTACCTATCCTAATTATTTTAACACCATTTTTCTTTTTTTCAATAACACTAATTTTCTATATGATTTATGACTATATGGCTTACTTATTCTATATATTGCTTGCGAGTCTTCCACTGTGAATCTAGAAACTCTGTAAGTGGCGGGAGGAATCTTTGTTCACCTTTATATCCCAAGGCCCTAGAATGGTACTTGGCACATTTCAGCCATACAATAAATAGTTGTTAACTCAGTAAGTTAATGACCTTTTCTATGTGTATATAACTTCATAATATTCAAAGTCTTATAAGTACTTCATTTAATCTTTAGCAATCTTGTTAAGAGCACAGATTTTATTTATATGTTTTTATGGATGTGGAAACTGAGGTTCCAAGGTAATGATTCTGATTATGTCCTAAATGCTTCCAGTAAAAAAAGGTATGTTGCCAGGAAAATACAGTAGATTAATAATTTGTCAGCCATTAACTCTTTGGCAAGACTTAATTTATCAGAAGTAATCAAGGCTCTGGGAGAATGAATCCAAGTCCGTTTTGATGGGCCCAATTACAAGGTATACTTTTGCAATCACTGCCTTGAACAATAGGAGAAAATTAAGAAGCAAGGATTAGGATACAAATATATATATATATATATATATATATATATATATATATTTGATTTATATGATAGAAAAAAATAATGTAAGTTTTCTAAATTAAGTTCCATATGCAGGTAAATAAAAAGTTCAGGACTGTTTGAACAAACACAGCATTACTTTTATTCCTCTTAAACTGTGTGTGTCTATGTATATTTTTAAGATATTTGTAGAATTTTACTTTTTTAAATCATAATTAAAAATTTTTAATGTGTACATTAAAAATGTACATACATCTTGTCATTTACTATAAAAGACCTTTTCAATCTCTAGTCTGTAGATTCTTTTGGCTAAATCTGAAGTGGGAAGGAAAGCCCACATGGGGAAAATTTTAAACATTGATTTCTGGAATCTGAATTTTAACAGGTTCTGTCAGAATATACAGATATGTTCATTAATGATGACAACGATCACTTAATGAGTGCTTACATTTTAGCATACCTTGCTAAATGCTTTTAGTGGAATATCTATCTAACTATCATGAAGATCTATGAATTAAGTACTACTATTTTGACCATTTAACAGATTAGGAAACTGAGGAACAGAGTGATTTAATAACTTGCTCACGTGTAGATTCAAGCCCCATATGTTAAAATCAAGAGCTCAGCTTTTAAACAGTGTATCATGAATGACTGAAGTAGCATAAACCCTCTAATTTCATGTCAAGTAGTTTTGATTACTTTTTCTATACAATATTTACAAGAAACAAAGCAGAATTTTACAATCAGTATTTAGTAATTAGTCAGTGCTGCTTCACTTATTTATATAATGCCATTTATAAAATGGCACTTGAATATTGTCTGTCCATGTATTTTGACACAGTGAATTCATGCTCAACATGATTCTTAACAATACTTTGTCATCTCTGAAGATAATTCAGAGAAAATTAAATGTTGAGTCAATGGGAATAATCAAATCACATGAGTTATCCTATTTTTTTCTAGTTTGCTGATTGTAAAATTTGACTATTTATTTTTTCTGAGATTTCAACATTATGCATCTTTTAGTAACTTTAATATACAGTAAAAATTTGAGAAGTGTAGTTGTTCTTTTCCAACAATAAAAATAAATCACACTATTATGAAACTGTCCCATGACAAAATCTTGCTAAGTAGTTTACCAGTGACACCACATTGAAGATGTATTGGTTTAAAGAGTATAGAAATGATAAGGATAGAAAAAGATAAAACAGTAAAGTATATAGTTAAACTCATGAGCTGTGGTGTACACAACTTCTTATTTCAACTAAAACATGTTCCAGTTCTGACTTTCTATTAAGACCTTAGCTGATTCTCCAGTTGGAATTTCAACTCTCTCTCCCCCTTGTAGACTCTAAGTGGCAAACAGGTAAAATATCAACTGAAATGCTGTGCTAACTGGAAAAGCCCAGCTGGGTACATGACTTCTAGGGTGTGGGGTTTACTTTCAGTAGGCCTTAGTCACAAGGATATCCTTAAAGCTAAATGAGATATTCAATAAAGTCAAAATATAATACTTTAGTTTGCTAGGCATAAGCAATGGACTTCAAATGAATTCAGACACATTTTCTGTTGAAATGTACCAGTTTAATGTCCTTAAGTCACCCATGGGTCATTATTCATATACTCTTTTGGAACAGTATTTGTCACGTACTTACCCACTTTTAAGACTTTAACCTGATTAATTTCCTTGTCTGCTGTCTTTCATTTCCTATTCTTCATCTTACAGCCACACCTTCAAACTGGACCTTTACCTAGGATACATGGTTTTGTCAAAGACATTCTGCTTATGTGTAGTTTCTGACATTAATATTATATATTGCTAAAATATTTGTTGTTTTCTTCAACTAAGACTATGAGACAGGAATGGCAGTGTACATTTGGAAATAAGTGTGGTCTCCTCCTAGTAGAATCTTAGAGATAAAAGTGTTTTAAGAATTGATCCAGAATAAATAGCTACCCACCCAATGTGCTAATTTCCTCTACAACATGATATGCAGAAGGTCATCCAAACTCAGCTAAATCATTTCCAGGGAAAATGAGGAAGCTGACATGCTATATGCATGTGTAATAAGTCGCTCCATTCATGTCCAAATCTGTGACCCTATGGCATGCTATGAGAAGCAGAATATTCAATTGCTAGGCTTTAGAAATGTGTTCTTGTACTCAACTTAAATCTGGTTCCCTGTACTTTTCTTCTATTTTTCTATGTATGCTCCAATTTTCTTAAAGCAATTCAGACTAAGTCTAAACTTATAATACAGTAGTATAATTTGAATTCCTAAAAATAGACATCAAGTTATCTTCTCAAAATACCTCTTCTCCAGACTAAGCTTTCTCTATTTCTTTAAGTTTCTCTATGGGCTTCTCTATGGGCTTCCCTCACAGCTCAGTTGGTAAAGAATCCACCTACCATGCAGGAGACCCCGGTTTGATCCCTGGGTTGGGAAGATCCCCTGGAGAAGGGAAAGGCTACCAATCCAGTACTCTGACCTGGAGAATTCTATGGACTGTATAGGCCATGGGGTTGCAAAGAGTCAGACATGACTGAGTGACTTTCACTTCACTTAAGTTTCTCAGACAACATTCCTTTTTCTAGCAAGTTTCTCATCTTCCGAGCTCAAGTTTTTCACAAAATATGGCACACAAATGCTAACTTCCAATATCCACCACATTATTTATCATGTAAACATAACTTACACGTTTGCTTTAAGGTCTTTATTTTTTAAATTCAGCTTGATAATGTCAAGTACACAGTTTGGGTCATATTACCAGAATTTAGCCTTCATATTGTCAATATCCCATTAATACTTTTAGTATAGAGTAATCCAATCAGTCTTATCAAGCCAAAATACATAAACCTTTCCCACTATAACAAAATATTTTGTCCAATGTATTCCTAAAATCAAGAATAATATAAATCTAGCAAGCTTACCATAAAAGGAAATGAAGTATGGTGTGACATCAGTAAGATGGTAAAGAGGAAGCCCTGGACCCTGCTTTCTCCAACAACACATCTATTCAGCAACAATTCATGGACAACTCTCCCTTTGTGAGAAATCCAGAAATGAATAGAAAGATTCCTGCATACCAGGTAAGCATGAAACCAGACTCACTGAAGTCAGTAGGGAGATTCAGGACACTCTCTCACCAGGATCCTTATACCTAGCTTAGTGACATATGATCAGGAAGAGATCCCCTAGCAGTCAGGTTCTCCCAGGGTAGAGAAAGAGTTGGTTAACACATGAAGTGTCCAAACTTATCCAAGAAGCCTCCCCAAAGGACTGGATTCTATCTTGCCAGTCCTGGAGCTCTGATAAAAGTAATAGAAGCTACAGTTCTTCCTTGCTGTTCAGCACAGAACAAGTGGATGAAAATATCCCAGCTTTCAACTTCTCTCTAGGAAGGGAAAAAGTTAATCCATGCATGCAGTGTCCCAATTTTTCTAAGACTGTCCAAAGAACTGGTATCTGTCTTGTCATTTTTGGAACTCAGACAGGCCCAACACAGTCTATCAATCTTGGGGAGAATTGAAACAGTGGCTTGAGATGCTAAAAGCCATGGCTACTTTCCCTGGCTCAGTATAGAGTAAGCAGACAAAAAAACAGAGCTGTCTGCTTCTCCTTGAAGAGGGAAAATGATGGTTTGATCAAAGCCACAACTTATCTGAGGGATGCCCAAAACACTGGGTTTTTACTTTCCTGTATCAGATTGCTAAAGGGACCTGACATAACCTGAAGGAAAGTGAGAGCAGAAACGAATATTTGATATGGCAGTTGACAGCGACCCACCACAACTGCCACAGAGTAAACAGACAAAAGCCCAGATTCTCCCAGGGGAAGTAAAGAGTTGAACGAGGTATCCAATGATCCAACTTTTCTGGGGAACTGGTTTTAGTCTCTCTTGTACCAGTGCACTGATGGCACCTAGCATACCTTGGATGCAAGAAGGGTGCAAAGAAAAAATAAACTGTATTAAACTAAACAGAAAGCTTTGAATGCCTTCCAGAAAGAATCTATAGCTTAGTTGACTGGTAAAAATCTTCTGCATGATGCCAGAAGAGGTGGCTTCTTTGCCTGATGCAGAGTCCAACACAGAGATTCAAGGAAAGTGAAGAATCAGCCAAAGATGTTACAAAAAAAAAAAAGAAGAAGAAGAAGAAGAATTGCCAGAAATTGACTCAGTTGGAATACAATTATATGGTTTACCTGACAGAGAATTCAAAATAGAGGTCATAATGATGCTCACTGAAGTCAGGAAACTGCATGTGAAAGTGAAAGTTTCTCAGTCATGCCCGACTCTTTGAGACCCCATGGATTATATAATTCATGGAATTCTCCAGGCCAGAGTACTGGAGTGGGTAGCCTTTCCTTTCTCCAGGGGATCTTCCCAACCCAGGGATTGAACCCAAGTCTCCTTCATTATGGGCAGATTCCTTACCAACTGAACTATGAGGGAAGCCCAACAATGCATAAACAAAATGAAAATTTCAAGAAAGAGATTAAAAAAAAAAATTTTTTTAATACCAGACAGAAATCATGGTGCTGAAGAACACAATAACTGAGTCAGTTGAAGTGAGTTGAATTAATCTAGAGTCTCTTTTTTTTTTTTAATTTTTTTAATTTTTTTTTATTAGTTGGAGGCTAATTACTTCACAACATTTCAGTGGGTTTTGTCATACATTGCTTTGAATCAGCCATGGATTTACACGTATTCCCCATCCCGATCCCCGATCCCACCTCCCTCTCCACCCGATTCCTCTGGGTCTTCCCAGTGCACCAGGCCCGAGCACTTGTCTCATGCATCCCACCTGGGCTGGTGATCTGTTTCACCATAGATAATATACATGCTGTTCTTTTGAAATATCCCACCCTCACATTCTCCCACAGGGTTCAAAAGTCTGTTCTGTATTTCTGTGTCTCTTTTTCTGTTTTGCATATAGGGTTATCGTTACCATCTTTCTAAATTCCATATACATGTGTTAGTATGCTGTAATGTTCTTTATCTTTCTGGCTTACTTCACTCTGTATAAGGGGCTCCAGCTTCATCCATCTCATTAGGACTGGTTCAAATGAATTCTTTTTAATGGCTGAGTAATATTCCATGGTGTATATGTACCACAGCTTCCTTATCCATTCATCTGCTGATGGGCATCTAGGTTGCTTCCATGTCCTGGCTATTATAAACAGTGCTGCAATGAACATTGGGGTGCACGTGAATCTAGAGTCTCTTATACAGAGTGTAGTAAGTCAGAAAGAGAAATAAATATTGCACTGTTGTTGTTCAGTCACTAAGTCGTGTCTGACTCTTTGCTAAAGAATCTGCCTGATAATGCAGAAGCCCCAGGAGGTGCTCTGGTTTGATCCCTGAGTCAGGAAGATCCCCTGGAGAAAGAAATGGCAAACTACTCCAGTATTATTGCCTGGAGAATTCTATGGACAGAGGAGCCTGAGGAGTCATGGGATCACAGAGTTGGACAAGACTAAGCGACTAACACACATCCATACAGGACTACTGGAAAATCCATAGCTTTGACTATACAGACTTTTGTTGACAAAGTGATGTCTCTGCTTTTTAATATACAATAGACATTGTATATTAATGAATATATGTGAAATCTAAAAAAAAAAAAAAAATGGTACTGATGAACATAGTAGAGAATGGACCTGTGGACACAGTGGAAAAACGTGAGGGTGGGATGAATTGAGAAAGTAACATTGATCTATATATACTATCATATGTAAAACAGTTAGTGGAAAGTTGCTATAAAACACAGGGAGCCCAGCCTGATGTTCTGTGAAGACCTAGAGAACTGGGAAGTGGGTGGAGAGGGAGGCTCAAGAGGAAGGGAATATATGAATAATTATGGCTGTTTCACATTGCCATAAGGCAGAAACCAACACAACATTGTAAAACCATTTTCCACCAATTAAAATATAATTAAAAAAGAAATCATTAATGGGAGAAAAACAGAAATTTATTAATATGTGGAAATTATATGACACATTCCCGAACAATGAATGAATTAAAGATGAATTCAAAAAGGGTATTATTTCAAGACAGAAGTGAAACACAACATAAAAAAAAAAACTTATAGAAGTTAGCTAAAGTATATCATCACCTTGCTTATTTAACTTATATGCAGAATACATCATAAGAACCGCTGGTCTGGATTAAGCACAAGCTGGAATCAAGATTGATGGGAGAAATATCAATAATTTCAGATATGCAGGTGATACCACCCTTATGGCAGAAAGTGAAGAAGAACTAAAGAGCCTCTTGATGAAAGTGAAAGAGGAGAGTGAAAACGTTGGCTTAAAGCTCAACATTCAGAAAACTGAGATTATGGCATCCAGTCCCATCACTTCATAGCAAATAGATGGGGAAACAGTAGAAACAATGGCTGACTGTATTTTGGGGGCCTCCAAAATCACTGCAGATGGTGACTGCAGCCATGAAACTAAAAGATGCTTACTCCTTGGAAGGAAGGTTATGACCAACCTAGATAGCATATTAAAAAGCCAAGACATTACTTTGCCAACAAAGGTCCATCTAGTCAAGGCTATGGTTTTTCCAGTAGTCATGTATGGATGTGAAAGTTGGACTATAAAGAAAGCTGAGCACCGAAGCATTGATGCTTTTGAACTGTGGTGTTGGAGAAGACTCTTGAGAGTCCCTTGGACTGCAAGAAGATACAACCAGTCCATCCTCAAGGAGATCAGCCCTGGATGTTCATTGGAAGGACTGATGTTGAAGCTGAAACTCCAATACATTGGCCACCTGATGAGAAGAGCTGACTTGTTTGAAAAGACCTTGATGCTGGGAAAGATTGAGGGCAGGAGGATAAGGGGACGACAGAGGATGAGATGGTTGGATGGCGTCACCGACTTAATGGACGTGAGTTTGGGTAAACTCCGGGAGTTGGTGATGAACAGGGAGGCCTGGTGTGCTGCAGTCCATGGGGTCACAAAAAGTCAGACACGACTGAGCAACTGAACTGAACTGAAAGTAGTATTAAAAGGGAAATTTGTAAGGATAAGCACCTTTACTAAAAAGAAAGAAAGATCTCAAATAGATAATGTAAATTTACACCCAAAGAGGTAGCAAAAGAACAAACTAAGGCCCAATTCAATGTGGAACAGAAACAACAAAGCTTAGGGCAGAAATAAATGAAATAATGAATAGAAAAATAATAGAAAAAAATCAGTGAATCTAAGAAGCTTATTTTTTGAAAAGATAAAATTGAACAACCAATAGTTAGACTAAGTAAAAAGAGATTAAAAATGAGTAAAATCAGATAGTAAAGAAGAAACATTACGACTGATATCACATAAATAAAAGGATCTTAAAAGACTACTATGAAAAAAAAAAGACTACTATGAACAGTTATATGCAAACTGGATAATTGAAAATGAATATAGTCACACCTACTAAGACTGAATCATAAAGACATAGAAAGTTGAACAGACCTATAACTAATAGGGAGAGCAAATCAGTAATCAAGTATCTCCTGACAAAGAAAAGCCCAGACTAAATGGTTTCACTAGTGAATTCTCCAAAACATTTGAAAAGGAAATATTGCCAATTCTTTTCAAACTCTTCCAAAAGGTAAAGAGGAGTGAACACTTTCAAGCTCATTTTACGAAGCCCAAGTTACCCTGATAGCAACATCAGGCAAAAGCACTACAAGAAGAGGACTACAGTCCTATAATTTTGATGAATATAGATGCAGTAATTCTCAACATAATACTAGCAAACCAAATTCAACAGCACATTAAAAATACTATACACAATGATCAAGTGGGATTTATCCCTGAGAAGCAAGGATATTTAAAAATATGAAAATCAGTTATAGTGAGACACCACAATAACAAAAAAAAAGGGAAAAACTTTTTGTTCTCAAAATATGCATGAACACACTTGATAACATTCAACACACTTTCATAATAAAAACTCAACAAACGAGGAGTAGAAGGAAACTAGGTCAACATAATAAAGGTCATATATTAAAAGTCAACATGTAATCATACTCAGCCATGTAAAATTGAAAACCTATTCTACAGGTTCAGAAAAAGGCAAGAATGCTCATTCTTGCTACATCTGTTAAATATACTTATGGAACAGCTAGTTAGAGCAATTAGGAAAGAAAAGAAAATTAAAGGCATCCAAATCAGAAAGGAAAAATTGAAATTTTTCCTGTTTGTAGATGACATGGACTCATATAAAACTGTAAAGTCTCCAATAAAAAAGAAAAAATATTACAACAAATAAATTTAGTAAAGTTTCAGGATAGAAAATCAGCATACAAAAATCAGTTGCATTTTTAAACAACAACAACAAATTATCAGAAAAGGATATTAAGAAAATACACTTACAATAAAATTAAATCACCTAGGAATAAACCCAGGTGGTGATGATTTGTATACTGAAAACTAGAATACATTGATGAAAGAAGTTAAACAAGACACAAAAACCTGAAAGGCAACCTGTGTTCATGGATTGAAAGACCTAATATTGTTAAAGTGTCCATACTGCCCAAAGTAATATACAGATTAAATGCAATCCCTATCAATAAAGGCCATGAATAACCAAATTAATCTTGAAAAAGAAGAACAATATTGGAGGCATTTCACTTACTGATTTCAAAACAGATTATAAAGCTACAGTATAACCAAATCCCTTTGTTATATGCCAGAAGCTAACACAACATTGTAAATCAACTATAGTTCAATAAAAAATTAAATCAAACTAAAATAAAAAAAGTATGGTACTGGAATAAAAAACAGACATATAAACCAATGGGCCAGAAGACCAGAAATGGAGCCACATATCTATGGTCAACTCATCTTTGACAAAGGTACAAGGAATATAAGATAGGGAAAAACAGTCTCTTCAACAAAATGGTGTTGGGAAAGCTGGATATTCATGTGCAAAAAAAAAATGAAATTGGAAATTCATCTTATACCATATACAAAAATTAACTCAAGTTACTTAGGTAGTAAATCCTGATTTCTCAAGGAAAATGTATTTTTCTGTTTATTTAAAGTTGCATCTATAGAAGATGGATGCTCATTGAACCTACTGTGGTAATCATTCTGTGATTTATGCAATTCAAATCATTATTTTGTACATCTTAAATTGTACAGTACTGTATATCAATTATATCTCAATAAAACTAGAATGAAACAAAATGAATGTACAATGGAATAAAGACAACACAATTGAAACTCTAAAACTCCTGGAATAAAACATGTAGGAATTGAATCTGCTCAATACTCTGTAATAACTTAATGGGGAAAGAATTTGAAAAATAATAGATACATGTATATGCACAACTGAATCACTTTATTGTACACCTGAAACTAACACAAAATTGTTAACCTACAATCTTCAATACAGAAGAAAATTTAAAAATAAAAATAACATGTAGATTACATTGTAAACAAATATGGGAAATTTTTCATGGTCTTGACAATCATTTTATGGGTATGACGCCAAAACCACAGGCAAAAATAGACAAATGGGACTACATCAAACTATAAAACCTCATTACAGCAAAGGGAACAATCAATACAATAAAAATGTAACCTAGAGAATGGGAGAAAATATTTGCAAGCCATATATAGGATAGGCTGATTTGTGAATGTATGGCAAAACCCACCACAATATTGTAAAGTAATTAGCCTCCAATTAAAATTAAAAAAAAAAAGCTCAACATTCAGAAAACTAGAAAAAAAAAGAATTAATCTGCAAAATATTTAAGGAATTCATACGACTAAATATCAAAACAATAGCCTGATCTTTAAAAATGGACTAAGAACTGTATTAGACATCTCTCTAAAAATACATACAAATGGCTAGTGGATGTATGAAATAATGTGCAACATTAGTAATCATCAGGAAGGCACAAATCAAAACCACAGTGAGTTATCATCTTACATCTCTCAGGATGGCTGTTTATCAAAAAATAAATACAAATACAACAGAATACAAATACAGAAGACAACAACTGAGAATGTGGAGAAACTGACACTTGTACACTATTGATGGGAATGTAGAACATTTTAACTACCAAGGAAAATAGGTTGGAGTTTCCTCAGAAGATTACAAATAGAACTACATATGATCCAGCAACCCTGCTTTTGAGTATTTATCTAAAATAACTGAAATCAGGATTTTGAAGAAAAATTAGAACTCTCATGTTCATTGCAGCACTATTTGCAATAGCCAAGATATAGAAACAACTTATTTGTACATGGACAGTTTAAATGGCATAGAAAATGTGGTATATATTTACAATGGAATGAATATTATTCAGCCTAAATAAATAATTATTTTTTTAGTAAAAAAAAATTCAATATGCACCAACATGGATAAAACTTGAGGTCGTTACCCTAAGTGAAAAAAGTCAACCGTAGAAAGACAAATACTGCATCATTTCACTTATATGAAAATATGGTCAAATTCAGATGGTTGCCAGAAGATAAGAGGGTAGAAATGGAGAGTTACTAATCAATGAGAATAAAATTTCAGTTAAGTAAAATGAATAAGTTATAGAGATGTGTTTTCTAACAATTTACCTATAACCAAAATATTGTATTTTGCACTTTAAAATTTGTTGTGAAAATAGATCACATGTAACCTACTACTACAGTAAACTAAAATTTAAAAAGGAAATTTTTTAAGTTTGGCATGTAGTTTTATAAGTCAATTTGCATAAGTTCTAGTAATTAATGACCTCTGTTTAATAAAGTAATTCCAAAATTTAACAGTGAATAAGCTGTATTACATGTGATGCCTTTTCTTTTGAAAATTAGGACACATTTTATCCATCATCACACTGCTTATATCTGTGTATATCATGCATTTATCACTGTGTATATCATGCATTCTCAAAGATATTACCCTTTTACTGGAAGAAACCACATGGTACAGATTTATTTCAGCTGCTTTTGAAAATTTAAAGTATTTTAAGCACATTAAAGGTAATGAAAATGTACCTGGGGCTAACTGTACACCACTATATTTTACTAAGAAGTTTTCAGATAATACCTTGAATGTTTAAATTTCATAGAAAAAGTAAGCAGCATAGTGAAAATAGTGAAGTCTATTCATCTATGGTTAGAACTGACCACCAACAGGAGTAATCATGTCTAAACAATAAAGTTAATTTCAGAATGGATTGTCCAGTTTACTGTCCAGGTATAAAACAAAAGATGGAAACAAGAATCATCTACAGTAGCTGTGTCTTGCAAAACATCATGGGAAGCTCTCCATTCTAAAAACTTACACTCTGAAGTGAATAAAGCACTCTGAGGGATTCCTATACAGGAGTTTCTACAAGATCATACTGAAACTAAAATGACCAGTAAGCTTATCTATTTATTTGTCTATTGCCTCATTTGAATATCATATTTTATGAACACCTAAGATTTGGATATTAACATTTTCAGAATCAAATGCAAACCCAGCCAAATACCTTTTAGCTACCTAACACATATATGATTTTAAAATGTAGTTAAAATAAAAAGTCCTTAATGTTGAATATTAATCATAAATTTTAGTTGAATCTGTGTTCTTTATAGACATTTTGATGTTAAATAAATGCATTTAAGTCTAAGCAGGTAGATTTAATGACATTCACATTGTAATTTACTAGCTATGGGAAACTTTTTAATTTCCATTTTCAACTTTAACCTCTTGCAAATAACTCAGATATTATTCTTCAAATGGGCACAAAAGCACCTGAATGCTTCTGGTAAAAGAAAAATTTTCCAAGTCCTCTGTGAAGATGAAAGTCAATATCTTGCCTTCAGTCATTTGCTTAGATTTTACAAAAGGAGGATGTCATGTCTCAGTTTACTTCAGCAAGTTCTCAGTGTATGTAATAAATAAGGCATGTGCTAATCAAACAGAGGAATGTGATTAAGGAACTGATTTAAGAGAGAAAGTGACATTGTCAATAAGATTATTATAAAAATTGATGTAAGTATATTAAAAAAATCAGGAACCAGTTCAAACCAAAGTTATATAAATTGTAGAAGCTTCATAATAAAATATTTATAACTCTGCAGTGTTTGAAAAATTAAATTATTAAAAGCAAATATTATAGCAAATAGAATCTCATCAATTTCAATAAAAGTTACATTTCACTATCACTGTCACATGATTACATTTTTGCTTTCAGTCTTTCAAGATTGAACAGAATTGAAACAAATTCTGGTAAGAAATCAAAGCTTTTCAGTGTCATTTACTTTGTGAGTAATTTCTAATTGATTCAGACTGATGAAACTGTACAGTTTGATGTATTGCTGAAGCAAGAGATACTTTGAACTAAGTAAATTTATAAGCTCCTCTTCTTCAGAAAAAAATGGCTGCTATATTTTATGTTGTCATTTTTTAGTTTTAACAATGTAGTTACATATCTGTATGGATTTTTACAAAAGAATACCAAACAATGTGTACAACTATAACTGTCGCACCCACCTACCAATTTCAGATTCAGCAGGCCCGACCTTCTATTTGCTCAAAGTGAAAGATTTAAACAAAATGTAGAATTAACCCAACAGGGCCAATCTCATATATAAAAAGCAAAGCTGCCTAGCAACATCAATGCAGTTCAGAATTAATTTCTTGTTAACATCACTAAAATTAGAACAATGAAATGACTTGGATTTTTGTTTTGGTTAGATCATTTATGTTGCTGTTGAGACTGCTTTGTGCCTTGCTCAAAGACCCTGAATAATATTTTGCTGAAATATTATTCTAGACGTGGGTTGTATGTTTTGGAAATGAGAGGAGGGGAGAAGGATTGTGCTTTGTGTCTTATATGCTCAAAAGGTCAGAAGAACTTCACCTCAATTCAGTGAAAAATTGCCATATTTTACAGCAGATGTAACACTTGAATTTGAAAAGAGATATGCGTGACATAATTTGGATTTTAATTAAGGATCCCCATAAAAATGTGTATGGTTATTGGCTGATAGAATTTTTTTTTTTTGGTGTGTTTGGGTGGGTTCAGTTCAGTTCAGTTCAGTCACTCAGGAATGTCCAACACTTTGTGACCCCATGAACCACAACACGCCAGACTTCCCTGTCCATCATCAACTACTGAAGTTTACCCAAACTCATGTCCATTGAGTCGGTGATGCCCTCAAATCATCTCATCCTATGTCGTTCCCTTCTCCTCCTGCCCTCAATCTTTTCCAACATCAGGGTCTTTTCAAATGAGTCAGCTCTTCTCATCAGGTGGCCAACCTATTGAAGTTTCAGCTTCAACATCAGTCCTTCCAATGAACACCCAGGGCTGATCTCCTTAGGATGGACTGGTTGGATCTGCTTGCTATCCAAGAGACTCTCAAGAGTCTTCTCCAACACCACAGTTCAAAGGCATCAAAGCTTCTGCTCTCAGCTTTCTTTATAGTCCAACACTCACATCCATACATAACTACTGGAAAAACCATAGCCTTGACAAGATGGACCTTTGTTGACAAAGTAATGTCTCGGCTTTTTAATATGCTGTCTAGGTTGGTCATAAGTTTCCTTTAAAGGAGTAAGCGTCTTTTAATTTTATGGCTGCAATCACCATCTGCAGTTAATTTGGACCCCCCCCCCCCAAATAGTCAGCCACTGATTCCACTCTTTCCCCATCTATTTCCCATAAAGTGATGGGACTGGATGCCATGATCTTAGTTTTCTGAATGTCAAGCTTTAAGCCAACTTTTTCACACTACTCTTTAACTTTCATCAAGAGGCTCTTTAGTTCTTCAATTTCTGTCATAAGGGTGGTGTCATCTGCATATCTGAGGCTATTGATATTTCTCCTGGCAAAACTGATTTCAGCTTGTGCTTCATCTCACTCAGCATTTCTCATGATGCATTCTGCATATAAGTTAAATAAGCAGGATGACAATATACAGCCTTGATGTACTCCTTTTGCTATTTGGAACCAGTCTGTTCCGTGTCCAGTTCTAACTGTTGCTTCCTGACCTGCATACAGGTTTCTCAAGAGGCAGGTCAGGTAGTCTGCTATTCCCATCTATTTCAGAATTTCCCACGGTTTATTGTGATCCACACAGTCTAAGTCCTTGGCATAGCCAATAAAGCAGATATAGATATTTTCTGGAACTCTCTTGCTTTTTTCATGATCCAGAAGATGGTGGCGATTTGATTTCTGGATCCTCTGCCTTTTGTAAAACCAGTTTGAACATCTGGAAGTTCACAGTTCACGTATTGCTGAAGCCTGGCTTGGAGAATTTTGAGCATTACTTTACTAGCATGTGAGATGAGTGCAAATGTGCAGTAGTTTGAGCATTCTTTGGCATTGCCTTTCTTTGGGACTGGAATGAAAACCGACTTTTTCCAGTCTTGTGTCCACTGCTGAGTTTTCCAAATTTGCTGGCATATTGAGTGCAGCACTTTCACAGCATCATCTTTTAGAATTTGAAATAGCTCAACTGGAATTCCATCACCTCCACTAGCTTTGTTCATACGGATGCTTCCTAAGGCCCACTTGACTTCACATTCCAGGATGTCTGGCTCTAGGTGGGTGATCACACTATTGTGATTATCTGGGTCAGATAATAGTCATGAAGATCTTTTTTGTACAGTTCTTCTGTGTATACTTGCCACCTCTTCTTAATATCTTCTGCTTCTGTTAGGTCCATACCATTTCTGTCCTTTATTGATCCCATCTTTGCATGAACTGTTCACTTGGTATAACTAATTTTCTTGTAGACATCTCTACTCTTTCCCATTTCTGTTGTTTTCCTCTATTTCTTTGCATTGATCGCTGATGAAGTCTTTCTTGTCTCTCCTTGCTATTCTTTGGAACTCTGCATTCAAATGGGTATGTCTTTCCTTTTCTCCTTTGCTTTTCACTTCTCTTCTTTTCACACTTATTTGTAAGACCTCCTCAGACAGCCATTTTGCTTTTTTGCATTTCTTTTTCATGGGGATGGTCTTGATCCCTGTCTCCTGTACAATGTCACAAACCTCCATCCATAGCTCATCAGTCACTCCGTCTATCAGATCTAGTCCCTTAAAACTATTTCTCACTTCCACCATATAGTCATAAGGGATTTGATTTAGGTCATACCTTAATGGTCTAGAGGTTTTCCCCACTTTCTTCAATTTAAGTCTGAATTTGTCAAAAAGGAGTTCATGATCTGAGCCATAGTCTGCTCCTGGTCTTGTTTTTGCTGACTATATAGAGCTTCTCCATCTTTGGCTGCAAAGAATATAATCAGATTTTGATGTTGACCATCTGGTGATGTCTATGTGTAGAGTCTTCTCTTGTGTTTTTGGAAGAGGATGTTTGCTATGACCAGTGCGTTCTCTTGGCAAAACTCTATTAGCCTTTGCCCTGCTTCATTCTGTATGCCAAGGCCAAATTTGCCTGTTACTCCAGGTGCTTCTTGACTTCCTACTTTTGTATTACAATCCCCTATAATGAAAAGGACATCTTTTTTGGGTGTTAGTCAAAAAAGGTCATGTAGGTCTTCATAGAACCCTTCAACGTCAGCTTCTTCAGCTTTACTGGTCGGGACATAGACTTGGATGACTGTGATATTGAATGGTTTGCCTTTGAAGCGAACAGGGATCATTCTGTTGAGATTGCATCCAAGTAGTGCATTTCAGACTCTTTTGTTAAATATGATGCCTACTCCATTTCTTCTAAGGAATTCCTGCCCACAGTAATGGATATAATGGTCATCTGAGTTAAATTCACCCATTACAGTCCATCTTAGTTCTCTGATTCCTAGAATGTTGATGTTCACTCTTGACGTCTCTTGTTTGACCACTTCCAATTTGCCTTGATTCATGGAACTAACATTCCAGGTTCCTATGCAATATTGCTCTTTACAGCATCAAACCTTGCTTCTATCACCAGTCACATCCACACCTGGGTGTTGTTTTTGCTTTGGCTGCATCCCTTCATTCTTTCTGGAGTTATTTCTCTACTGATTTTCAGTAGCATATCTGGCACCTACTGACCTGGGGAGTTCGTCTTTCAGTGTCCTATCTTTTTGCCTTTCATACTATTCATGGGGTTCTCAAGGCAAGAATACTGAAATGGTTTGCCATTCCCTTCTCTAGTGGACCACCTTCTGTCAGACCTCTCCACCATGACCCCTCAATCTTGGGTGGTCCCACATGGCATGGCTTAGTGTCACTGAGTTAGACAAGGCTGTGGTCCGTGTGATCAGATTGGCTAGTTGTCTGTGATTGTGGTTTCAGTCTGTCTGCCCTCTGATGCCCTCTCTCAGTGCCTACCATCTTACATGGGTTTCTTTTACCTTGGACATAGGGTATCTCTTCATGGATGCTTCAGCAAAGTGCAGTCACTGCTCCTTACCTTGGACGTGGGGCCTTGGATATAGAGTATCTCCTCAGGCTGCTGCTCCTGACCTTGGATGTGAGGTAGCTCCTCACAGTCTCTGCTCCTGACCTTCAATGTGCGGTAGTTCCTCTGGGCCACTCCTGTGCCGCACAGCTGCAACTGCCGCTCCTGTGTGCGTGGGGAAGGACAAAAATAACAATTTTTCATCTTTTCTCACGCCATCCATTCCAGGATGGTATAACCCCAGAGGCCTAAGTCTGGAGGGCTTTCTTCACATCTCAGAACACAGTGGAAACCTTTCTATGGAGATCTTGTTCCCCTTCAGGTATACATTATCCCATCTGGCTAAGAAGTCGCCTGTTATCTCTGCTGTTCCCTGATATCTTAAAACAGGAGCTGTCCCTAGACCTAAAAAAGATTTGAAATGCAGTGACTCTCTTTACATGCTTCCAGTATGTCAAAGGTTGTAACAATACTAGTAAGGCATAGATGAATAACTGTGGAACCGTAATGGAATTTCAAGACCGTTTCATGACCCAGTTCTTCATAATTCCAAATAGTGATTTGGTATTAAATGTGAAACTCTTGACTTTCAATTGGAAGGGTGTAGTAGACAATCAGTTCAGTTTAGTTTAGTCACTCAGTCATGTCTGACTCTTTGCGACCCCATGGACTGCAACACGCCAGGCCTCCCTGTCCAACACCAACTCCCGGAGTTTCCCCAAACTCATGTCCATTGAGTCAGTGATACCATCCAACCATCTCATCCTCTGTCATTCCCTTCTCCTCCCACCTTCAATCTTACCCAGCATCAGGGTTTTTTCAAATAAGTCAGCTTTTTGCATCAGGTGGCCAAAGCATCGGAGTTCAGCTTCAACATCGGTTCTACCAATGAATATTCAGGACAGACTGGTGGGATCTCCCTCCTCTCTAAGGGACTCTCAGGAGCCTTTTCCATCACCACAGTTCAAAAGCATCAGTTCTTCAGCACCCAGCTTTCTTTATGGTCCAACTCTCACATCCACACATGACTACTGAAAAAAACCATAGCTTTGACTAGACAGACATTTGTTGGCAAAGAAATGCCACTGCTTTTTAATAAGCTGTCTAGGTTGGTCATAAGTTTTCTTCCAAGGAGCAAGCATCTTTTAATTTCATGGCTGCAGTCACCATCTGCAGTGATTTTGGAGCCCCCCAAAATAAAGTCTGTCACTGTTTCCACTGTTTCTCCATCTATCTGCCATGAAGTATATAGGATGAATGAGAAAAAAATTCTTTATATAATTTAGAAGAGTAAACTGTGCATTTTCTGCTTAATATAAACATTTTAGGCATTCTTCATTATAAGTAATTTAAACTTCCTCTCCATTCCTTCCATCCTTGCCATTTCCAGACTCCTTCCTTTTCTTTTTGAATATGACCACTATTTTGAAATTAAAAACTCTGGGTTCATTTTTGAGTAATTGTTTTTCTTAACCCCTCTATTAAGCTTAATCTCTCTATCAAAAAACAATTTTTTTTTCTTTCAGGAATGCCTCAGCACTTCTGCATTCCAACAGTGTTAGTCCCGAATGTCACAAAACCCATAACTGAATTTTTGCCACTCCCAACTCATTTATTGTTCTAGAATCATGGCTCTCTTATCTGCAGTCCATTTTGATTAGCACCATTTGGATGTATGTCCTAATTTACCTGCAAACATGAGTATGTTCCACAATGACTTCTGCATCAAGACTAGACAGCTTTGGCTTATTATCCTTCAGACTCATTATGTTTATTCCTGTGCTTTTTCATGCTGCTCCTCTCAACTGAAATGTCATAAATCTTAACCTTCACTTTCTTATGGTTGATAATTTGTCAAGGTCTAAGTTAAGCCTCACTTTCACAAAACATATTTCAATCTACTTTATTTTTCCCACACATAAACCTAGCATGGCGGTGAGTACTTAATGCTTCCTGAAAGAAGTCAACTATATGATTTCAATATCTTAATTTTTCTGTTATATCATTTACTGTATATGAAATACATTACATTAATGAAGGTTCAAATTAAAATGTATTTAAATGTAGTTTCAAAAGAAAAGAAACAAGTCACAGAGAAACACTGCATAGAGGAACATATAATTATGAAAACACATAGGAAAAGTACAGGAAGGATGTTAGCTTCAAATCATAAACAGTGGCTATCACCAAGCAAGGGAGCAAGATTGAAAAAGAAAGTAAGAAATCTGTCAAGTTTTACTTTAACTATACCTGTACAGCTAGAGCTTTTCTGAGAAAAAATATTCAGATTTTAATTGTGTGATTAAAAAAAAGATATATGAAGGGAATAATAAAGTTCCCAGAGAGTCATCCTAAAGCCTCAAGAAATGCATTATACTTTTCCTCTTATATATGCACAGAAGAGTCATTCCCCTTTAATTCATAACCTGTTGCAGCCTGAGACAGCATTCTAAATAACCTTATATCTTTGCTGTTTTTATATCTCCACTTCCCTTCAGCTGAGACCAACTTGTTCCCTACTCAAAATCAGTAGATTTGATAAATTCCTGGGAAACCTAGTTCAAACACCTAAAAGAGCTTCATTTTTCTTGCTGTAGGAAACTCATGCAAGGGATTGATAAAAGCTGAGTAATTTTTTTTCCCAATGAATTCTATTAAGATGTGAATTTCTTCTTTAAACCAAAAATTATTGTCAAACAACAAAAAAGAAAAATCTTTGCTATTTTCCTATACATTTATATATTTATTTTTGAATTTCACTTTAGAACAAATGGCTTTCTGCTAAATGTATAATTTTAAAATATATTTTCTTTGATTTCAGTCTTGGCGACAAAATATTTTCTGTTATTTTCTCTGTCTTTTTCCCCCCTCAGATTTATTTACTTATATATGACATATAACGTTGTCTAAGTTGTACAGTGTAATGATTTAATACACATATATATTGTAAAATATTTACCACAATAAGGTTAGTTAACACATCCTTCACCTCATATAATTAGCATTTTGATGTTCTTACTAAGAGAACTTTTTAAATCTAATCCTATAGCAAATTTTAATTATCAACACAATATTGTTAACTCTAGGCATCATACTGTATGTTAGATCCCTGGGAACTTGTTCCTCTTAAAACTGTAAGTTTGTATACTTTTACCATCTTTACTTCATTTCCTCTACCCCAAAGCCCCTGACAAACACTATTGTATTATACTATCTGCTTCTATGTGTTTGGCTTTTTTCAGATTCCACATGTAAGTGATGTCATAAAGTATTTGCTTTTCTCTGTCTGAATTATTAAACTTAGCATAAAGCTTTTGAGGTCTATCCATTGTGTTGTATTTCCTTTTTGTGGCTGGATAATATTCTATAAAATATCTATATTTTATATCTCAATCATATTTTATTTTTTAAAAATTAATTAATTTATTTTAATTGAAGGCTAATTACTTCAAAATATTGTAGTGATTTTTGCCATATATGAAATGAATGAATCAGCCATGGGTGTACGTGTTGCCCTTCCTGAACTCCCCTCCCAGCTCCCTCCACATCATCCCTCAGGGTCATTCCAGTGCACCAGCCCTGAGCACCCTGTCTCATGCATCAAACCTGGACTGTTTCACATATGATAATATATATGTTTCAATGCTAATCTTTCAAATCATTCCACCATTGCCTTCTCTCACAAAGTCCAAAAATATGTTCTTTACATCTGTGTCTCTTTTGCTTTCTCACACATAGGGTCATCATCGCCATCTTTCTAAATTTCATATATATGCGTTAATATTCTGACATACTTCATTTTATATAGGATCCAGCTTCATACACTTCATTAGAACAGATTCAAATGCATTCTTTTAAATAGCTGAGTAATACTCTCTTGTGTATATGTACCACAGCTTTCTTATCCATTCATCTGTGGATGGACATCTAGGTTGCTTCCATGTCCTGGCTATTGTAAACAGTGCTGTGATGTACATTGGGGTACATGTGTCTCTTTCTTTCTTTCTTTCTTTTTTTTTTTTTATGTGTCTCTTTCAATTCTGGTTTCCTCAAGTGTGTATGTCCAGCAGTGGGATTGCTGGGTCATATGGCAATTCTATTTCCAGGTTTTAAGCAATCTCCACACTGTTCTACATAGTGCCTGTATTAGATTGCATCCCCACCAACAGTGTAAGAGGGTTATCTTTTCTCTGCACCCTCTCCAGAATTTATTGTTTGTAGACTTTGTGATAGCAGCCATTCTGACCAGCGTGAGATGTTACCTCATTGTGGTTTTGATTTGCCTTTCTCTGATAATGAGTGATGTTGAACATCTTTTCATATGTTTATTAGCCATCTGTATGTCTTCTTTGGAGAAATATCTGTTTAGTTCTTTGGCCCATTTTTTGATTGGGTCGTTTATATTTCTGGAATTGAGCTGCTTGAACTGCTTGTATATTTTTGAGATTAATTATTTGTCAGTTGCTTCGTTTGCTATTATTTTCTCCAATTGTGAAGGCTGTCTTTTCACCTTGCTTATAGTTTCCTTCATTGTGCAAAAGCTTTTAAGTTTACTAAGGTCCCATTTGTTTATTTTTGCTTTTATTTCCAATATTCTGGGGGGTGGGTCATAGAGGACCCTGCTGTGATTTATGGCAGAGTATGTTTTGTCTATGTTTTCCTCTAGGAGTTTTATAGTTTCTGGTCTTACATTTAGATCTTTAATCCATTTTGAGTTTATTTTTGTGTATGGTGTTAGAGAGTGTTCTAGTTTCATTCTTTTACAAGTGGTTGACCAGTTTTCCCAGCACCACTTGTTAAAGAGGTTGTCTTTTCTCCATTGTATATTCTTGTCTTCTTTGTCAAAGATAAGGTGTCCATAGGTGTGTGGATTTACCTCTGGGCATTCTATTTTTTCCCATTGATCTATAGTTCTCTCTTTGTGCCAGTCCCATACTGTCTTGATGACTGCAGCTTTGTAGTATCATCTGAAGTCAGGCAGCTTGATTCCTCCAGATCCATTCTTCTTTCTCAAGATTGCTTTGGCTATTCGAGGTTTTTGTATGTCCATAGAAATTGTGAAATTATTTGTTCTAGTTCTCTGAAACATACTGTTGGTAACCTGATAGGGATTGCATTGAATCTATAGATTGCTTTAGATAGTATAGCCATTTTCACTATATTGATTTTTCTGATCTAAGAATATGCTGTAATTCTTCATCTATTTGTGCCATCTTTGATTTCTTTCATCACTGTTTGATACTTTTCTATATACAGGTCTTTTGTTTTTTTAGGTTGATTTATTCATAAGTATTTTATTCTTTTCGTTGAAATGGTGAATGGAATTGCTTCCTTAATTTCTCTTTCTGTTTTCTCATTGTTAATGTATAGGAATACAAGGAATTTATGTGTGTTAATTTTTTTTTTCTTTTTTAATTTTTATTATTATTATTTTTTTTTCCCAGTGGGTTTTGTCATACATTGATATGAATCAGCCATGGATTTACACGTATTCCCAATCCCGATCCCCCCTCCCACCTCCCTCTCCACCCGATTCCTCTGGGTCTTCCCAGTGCACCAGGCCCGAGCACTTGTCTCGTGCATCCCACTTGGGCTGGTGATCTGTTTCACCATAGATAGTATACATGCTGTTCTTTTCAAATATCCCACCCTCACATTCTCCCACAAAGTTCAAAAGTCTGTTCTGTGTTTCAGTGTCTCTTTTTCTGTTCTGCATATAGGGTTATCGTTATCACCTTTCTAAATTCCATATACATGTGTCAGTATGCTGTAATGTTCTTTATCTTTCTGGCTTACTTCACTCTGTATAATGGGCTCCAGCTTCATCCATCTCATTAGGACTGGTTCAAATGAATTCTTTTTAATGGCTGAGTAATATTCCATGGTGTATATGTGCCACAGCTTCCTTATCCATTCATCTGCTGATGGGCATCTAGGTTGCTTCCATGTCCTGGCTATTATAAACAGTGCTGCGATGAACATTGGGGTGCACGTGTCTCTTTCAGATCTGGTTTCCTCAGTGTGTATGCCCAGAAGTGGGATTGCTGGGTCATATGGCAGTTCTATTTCCAGTTTTTTAAGAAATCTCCACACTGTTTTCCATAGCGGCTGTACTAGTTTGCATTCCCACCAACAGTGTAAGAGGGTTCCCTTTTCTCCACACCCTCTCCAGCATTTATTGCTTGTAGACTTTTGGATAGCAGCCATCCTGACTGGCGTGTAATGGTACCTCATTGTGGTTTTGATTTGCATTTCTCTAATAATGAGTGATGTTGAGCATCTTTTCATGTGTTTGTTAGCCATCTGTATGTCTTCTTTGGAGAAATGTCTGTTTAGTTCTTTGGCCCATTTTTTGATTGGGTCATTTATTTTTCTGGAATTGAGCTGCAGGAGTTGCTTGTATATTTTTGAGATTAATCCTTTGTCTGTTTCTTCATTTGCTATTATTTTCTCCCAATCTGAGGGCTGTCTTTTCACCTTACTTATAGTTTCCTTTGTAGTGCAAAAGCTTTTAAGTTTCATTAGGTCCCATTTGTTTAGTTTTGCTTTTATTTCCAATATTCTGGGAGGTGGGTCATAGAGGATCTTGCTTTGATTTATGTCGGAGAGTGTTTTGCCTATGTTCTCCTCTAGGAGTTTTATAGTTTCTGGTCTTACATTTAGATCTTTAATCCATTTTGAGTTTATTTTTGTGTATGGTGTTAGAAAGTGTTCTAGTTAATTTTATTGCCTGCAACTTTACTATATTCATTGATTAGCTCTAGTAATTTTCTGGTGGAGTCTTTAGGTTTTTAGAGATACCAAGGGAAAATTTCATGCAAAAATGGGCTCAATAAAGAACAGAAATGGTATAGACCTACCAAAAGCAGAAGATATTAAGATCAGGTGGCAAGAATACACAGAAGAACTGTACAAAAAAGATCTTCATGACCCAGATAATCACAATGGTGTGATTACTCACCTAGAGCCAGACATCCTGGAATGTGAAGTCAAGTGGGCCTTAGAAAGAATCACTACGAACAAAGCTAGTGGATGTGATGGAATTCCAGTTGAGCTATTTCAAATCCTGAAAGATGATGCCGTGAAAGTGCTGCACTCAATATGCCAGAAAATTTGGAAGACTCAGCAGTGGCCACAGGACTGGAAAAGGTCGGTTTTCATTCCAATCCCTAAGAAAGGCAATGCCAAAGATTGCTCAAACTACTGCACAATTGCACTCATCTCACATGCTAGTAAAGTAATGCTCAAAATTCTCCAAGCCAGGCTTCAGCAATACATGAACCGAGAACGTCCAGATGTTCAAGCTGATTTTACAAAGGCAGAGGAACCAGAGATCAAATTCCCAATATCTGCTGGATCATCAAAAAAGCAAGAGAGTTCCAGAAAAACATCTACTTCTGCTTTATTGACTATGCCAAAGCCTTCGACTGTGTGGATCAAAATAAACTCTGAAAAAATTCTGAAGGAGATGGGAATACCAGACCACCTGACCTGCCTCTTGAGAAACCTGTATGGAGGTCAGGAAGCAACAATTAGAACTGGACACGAAACAGACTGGTTCCAAATAGCAAAAGGAGTACATCAAGGCTGTATATTGTCACCCTGCTTATTTAACTTATATGCAGAGTACATCATGAGAAATGCTGGGCTGGATGAAGCATAAGCTGGAATCAAGTTTGCCAGGAGAAATATCAATAACCTCAGATATTCAGATGATACCAACCTTATGGCAGAGAGTGAAGAAGAACTAAAAAGTCCCTTGATGAAAGTGAAAGAGGAGACTGAAACAGTTAACTTAAAGATCAACATTCAGAAAACTAAGATCATGGCATCTGGTCCCATCACCTCATGGGAAATAGATGGGGAGGCAATGGAAACAGTGTCAGACTTTATTTTTGGGGGCTCCAAAATCACTGCAGATGGTGACTGCAGCCATGAAATTAAAAGACACTTACTCCTTGGAAGGAAAGTTATGACCAACCTAGATAGCATATTAAAAAGCAGAGACATTACTTTGCCAACCAAGGTCCCTCTGGTCAAGGCTATGGTTTTTCCGGTAGTCATGTATGGATGTGAGAGTTGGACTGTGAAGAAAGCTGAGTGCCGAAAAATTGATGCTTTCGAACTGTGGTGTTGGAGAAGACTCTTGAGAGCCCCTTGGACTGTAAGGAGATCCAACCAGTCCATCCTAAAGGAGATAAGTCCTGGGTGTTCACTGGAAGGACTGATGCTGAAGCTGAAACTCCAATCCTTTGGACACCGCATGGGAAGAGTTGACTCATTGGAAAAGATCCTGATGCTGGATGAGATTGGGGGCAGGAGGAGAATGGGACGACAGAGGATGAGATGGCTGGATGGCATCACCGACTTGATGGACATGAGTTTGAGTAAACTCCGGGAGTTTGTGATGCACAGGGAGGCCTGGCTTGCTGCGATTCATGAGGTCACAAAGAGTCGGACACAACTGAGCGACTAAACTGACTGACTGACTGATTTAGAAGATTGTATCATCTGCAAACAGTGCGAGTTTTACTTCTTCTTTTCCAATCTGGATTCCTTTTATTTCTATTTATTCTCTGATTGCTGTGGCTAAAACTTCCAAAACTATGTTGAATAGTAATGGTGTGAGTGGGCATCTTGTTCCTGACTTTAGGGGAAATGCTTTCAATTTTTCACCACTGAGGTTAAAGTTTGCTGTTCATTTATCTTATATGGCTTTTACTATGTTGAGGTGTGTTCCTTCTATGCCTGCTTTCTGGAGGGTTTTTATCGTAAATGGATGTTGAATTTTCTCAAAGGCCTTCTCTGCACCTATTGAGATAATTGCATGGTTTTTGTCTTTCAATTTGTTAATTTGGTGTATTACATTTATTGATTTGCAAATATTGAAGAATCCTTGCATCCATGGGATTAAAGCCCATTTAGTCATGATGTATAATCTTCTTAATATGCTGTTGGATTCTGTTTACTAGAATTGTTAAAGATTTTTGTTCATCAGTGATATTGGCCTGTAGTTTTCCTTTTTTGTGGCATCTTTTTCTGGTTTGGTATTAGGGTGATGGTGGCCTCAAGATGAGTTTGAAAATTTACCTTCCTCCGTAATTTTCTGGACGAGTTAGAGTAGGATAGGTGTTAGCTCTTCTCTGAATTTTTGGTAGGATTCAGCTGTGAAGCCATCTGGTTCTGGGCTATTGTTTGCTGGAAGATTTCTGATTACAGTTTCAATTTACATGCTTGTGATGGTTCTGTTAAGATTTTATATTTCTTCCTGGTTCAGTTTTGGAAAGTTATACTTTTCTAAGAATTTGTCCATTTCTTCCAAGTTCTCCAGTTTATTGTCATATAGTTGCTGATAGTAGTCTCTTATGATCCTTTGCATTTCTGTGTTTTCATGATTTCTCCATTTTCATTTCTAATTTTGTTGATTTGATTCTTCTCCCTTTGTTTCTTGATGAGTCTGGCTAATGGTTTGTCAATTTTATTTGTCTTATCAAAGAATCAGCTTTTGGCTTTGTTGATTTTTGCCATGGTCTCCTTTGTTACTTTTTCATTTATTTCTGCCCTAATTTTTATGATTTCTTTCCTTCTACTAACGTTGAGGTTCTTCATTTCTAATTGCTTTATGTGTAGAGTTAAGTTATTTATTTGATTTTTCTCTTGTTTCTTGAGGTAAGCTTATATTGTTATGAACCTTCCCTTTAGCACTGCTTTTACTGAATCCCATAGGTTCTGGGTTGTTGTGCTTTCAGTTTCATTCATTTCTATGCATATTTTGATTACCTTTTTGATTTCTTCTGTGATTTTTTGGTTATTCAGCAGTGTGTTGTTTAGCCTCCATATGTTTGTATTTTTAATAGTTTTTTTTTTTCCCTGTAGTTGACATCTAATCTTATTTCATTGTGCTCAGTAAAGAGGCTTGCAGTGATTTCAGTATTTTTTTTTTTTTTAATTTACCAAGGCTAAATTTATGGCCCAAACTGTGGTCTATCCTGGAAAAGGTTCTGTGTGCACTTGAGAGAAAGATGAAGCTCATTGTTTTGGTGTGAAATGTCCTATAGATATCAACTAGGTCTAATTGGTCTATTTTATCATTTAAAGTTTGTGTTCCTTGCTAATTTTCTGTTTAGTATATTCATCCATATGTTTGAGTGGGGCATTAAATTCTCCCACTATTATTCTGTTACTGTTGATTTCCCCTTTCATACTTGTTTGCATTTGCCTTACATATTATGGTGCACCTATCTTGGGTGCGTACATATTTAAAATTGTTATATCTTCTTCTTGGATTCATCCTTTGATTATTATTTCAAAGTCTATTTTATCTGACATGAGTATTGCTACTCCTGCTTTCTTTTGGTCTCCATTTGCATGAGATATCTTTTTCAGCCCTACAGTTTCAGTGTGTATGTGTCCCTTGGTTTGAGGTTGATCTCTTGCAAACAGCATATATATGGGTCTTGCTTTTGCATCCATTCAGCCAGTCTTTGTCTTTTGGTTGGGGCATTCAACCCACTTATATTTAAGGAAATCACTGATAAGTATGATTTCATTGCCATTTACTTTGTTATTTTGGGTTCAAGTTTATAAACCTTTTCTGTGTTTCCTGTCTAGAGAAGATCCTTTAGCATTTGTTGAAGAACTGGTTTGGTGGTGGTAAACTCTATCGGCTTTTTCTTGTCTGTGAAGCTTTTGATTTCTCCTTTATATTAGAATGAGTTCCTTGCTTGGTACCATAATATGGGTTTAGTTTTTTCTCTATCATCACTTTATGTGTGTCCTGCCATTCCCTTTTGGCCTGAAGAATTTCTATTGAAAAAATCTGCTGTTATCCTTATGGAAATCCCCTTGGGTGTTATTTGTTTTGACTTATTTTTCCCTTGCTTTTTTTTAATATCTGTTCTTTGTGTTTGATCTTCATTAACTTGATTAATATGTGTCTTGGGGTGTTTCTCCTTGGGTTTATCCTGTTTGGGACTCTCTGTGTTTCTTGGACTTTCGTGGCTATTCCTTCCCCATTCTAGGGAAGTTTTCAACTATTATCTCCTCAAGTGTTTTCTCATGGCCTTTCTTCTTGTCTTCTTCTTCTCCTATGATGAGAATGTTGGGGTGTTTGACATTGTCCCAGAGGTCTCTGAGGTTGTCCTCATTTCTTTTAATTATCTTTTCTTTTTTTCCTCTCTGCTTAATTTATTTTCACCATTCTATCATCTTCCACCTCACCTATCCTAACTTCAGCCTCAGTTATTCAACTGTTGGTCCCTCCGGAGTGATTTTGATATCAGTTATTGCATTATTTATTATTTTTTGACACTTTTTTTTATTTCTTCTTGGTCCTTGCTAAACTTTTCTTACATCTTCTCAATTCTTGTCTCCAGACTATTTACCTGTAACTCCATTTTGTTTTCAAGATTTTGGATCGTTTTTACTATCATTATTCTGAAATCTTTTTCAGGTAGACTCCCTATCTCCTCCTCCTTTGTTTGGTTTGGTGATCATTTATCATGTTCCTTTACCTGCTGAATATTTCTCTGCCTTTTCATCTTGTTTAGATTGCTGTGTTTGGGGTGCCCTTTCTGTTTGCTTGAAGTTTGTGGTTCCTCTTTATTGTGGAGGTTCCTCCCTGTGAGTGGGGTTGGACGAGTGTATTGTCAAGGTTTCCTGCATCTATGTTCTGGTGGTTGGAGTTGGATCTCTTCTCTGTGAGTACAATGAAGTGTCCAGTAGCAAGTTTTGAGGTGTCCATGGGTTTGGTGTGATTTTTGGTCGCCTGTATTTTTGTGCTCAGGGTTATGTTCTTGTGTTGTTGGAGAATTAGCTTGATATGTCTTGCTCTGAAACTTGTTGGCTCTTGGGTGGAGCTTGTTTTCAGTGTACATATGGAGGCTTTTGGATGAGCTCTTGTTGATTAATGTTCCCTGGAGTCAGTTTTCTGACAAACCCACAGCAAGCATTACCCTCAGTGGTGAAAATTTGAAAGCATTTCCCCTAAAATCAAGAACAAGACAAGGGTGCCCACTCTCACGACTACTATTCAACAAAGTTTTGGAAGTGTTGGCCACAGCAATCAGAGCAGAAAAAGAAGTAAAAGGAATCCAGATAGGAAAAGAAGAAGTGAAACTCTCTCTGTTTGCAGATGACATGATCCTCTACATAGAAAACCCTAAAGACTCAACCAGAAAATTACTAGAGCTAATCAATGAATATAGTAAAGGTGCAGGATATAAACTTAACACACAGAAGTCCCTTGCATTCCTATACACTAACAATGAGAAAACAGAAAGAGAAATTAAGGATACAATACCATTCACCATTGCAACAAAAAGAATAAAATACTTAGGAGTATATCTCCCTAAAGAAACAAAAGACCTATACATAGAAAACTATAAAACACTGATGAAAGAAATCAAAGAGGGCACAAAGAGATGGAGAAATATACCATGTTCATGGATTGGAAGAATCAATATTCTCAAAATGGCTATACTACCCAAAGCAATCTATAGATTCAATGCAACCTGCCTGACTTCACAAAGACAAAAATATAGATCAATGGAACAAAATAGAAAGCCCAGAGATAAATCCATGAACCTATGGACACCTTATCTTCGACAAAGGAGGCAAGGATATAAAATGGAAAAAAGACAACCTCTTTAACAAGTGGTGCTGGGAAAACTGATCAACCACCTGTAAAAGAATGAAACTAGAACACTTTCTAACACCATACACAAAAATAAACTCAAAATGGATTAAATATCTAAATGTAAGATCAGAAACTATAAAACTCCTAGAGGAGAACATAGGCAAAACACTCTCTGACATAAATCACAGCAGGATCCTCTATGACCCACCTCCCACAATATTGGAAATAAAAGCAAAAATAAACAAATGGGACCTAATGAAACTTAAAAGCTTTTGCACAACTAAGGAAAGTAAAAGCAAGGTGAAAAGACAGCCCTCAGATTGGGAGAAAATAATAGCAAACAAAGCAACAGACAAAGTATTAATCTCAAAAATATAAAAGCAACTCCTGCAGCTCAACTCCAGAAAAATAAATGGCCCAATCAAAAAATGGGCCAAAGAACTAAACAGACATTTCTCCAAAGAAGACATACAGATGGCTAACAAACACCTGAAAAGATGCTCAACATCACTCATCATCAGAGAAATGCAAATCAAAACCACAATGAGGTACCATTACACACCAGTCAGGATGGCTGCTATCCAAAAGTCTACAAGCAATAAATGCTGGAGAGGGTGTGGAGAAAAGGGAACCCTCTTACACTGTTGGTGGGAATGCAAACTAGTATAGCCACTATGGAAAACAGTGTGGAGATTTCTTAAAAAACTGGAAATAGAACTGCCATATGGCCCAGCAATACCACTTCCGTGCATACACACCGAGGAAACCAGATCTGAGACATGTGCACCCCAATGTTCATCATGGCACTGTTTATAATAGCCAGGACATGGAAGCAACCTAGATGCCCATCAGCAGACGAATGGATAAAGAAGCTGTGGTACATATACACCATGGTATATTACTCAGCCATTAAAAAGAATTCATTTGAATCAGTTCTAATGAGATGGATGAAGCTGGAGCCCATTATACAGAGTGAAGTAAGCCAGAAAGATAAAGACCATTACAGTATACTAACACATATATATGGAATTTATAAAGATGGTAATGATAACCCTATATGCAACACAGAAAAAGAGACACAGATGTATAAAACAGACTTTTGGACTCTGTGGGAGAAGGCGAGGGTGGGATGTTTCAAGAGAACAGCATTGAAACATGTATATTATCTAGGGTGAAACAGATCACCAGCCCAGGTTGGGTGCATGAGACAAGTGCTCGGGCCTGGTGCACTGGGAAGACCCAGAGTGATCGGGTAGAGAGGAAGGTGGGAGGGGGGAGTGGGATGGGGAATACCTGTAAATCCATGGCTAATTCATGTCAATGTATGACAAAAACCACTACAATATTGTAAAGTAATTAGCCTCCAACTAATAAAAATAAATGGAAAAAAAAAAAAAAAGCAAAATCACTATTTTATATATATATATATGGAACTTGTTTTAAAAATACTGTCTTTTTTTGCAAGGTAATAGGTTATAAAAGTGAAAATTAAAGGAGTAATAAAGAGCTTAAAAATAAAAAAATTAAAAAATGTTAATGGTAAAATATATCTAGGAATTTCTCTGGAGCTGTTGAGGGTAGTGTGGGGTCAGTTCAGTTTCAGATAATTCTTTGTTCTGCCTTATACTTCTTCTCAATGTCTGTTGTCCCCTTCCCGTGTTTTCAATGCTATCTACAGGGTCACTGTCACTTCCAACGTGGTTCCCTCTTTTTTGTTTATTTTGGCTTCCTCTGTTTGCAAGTCTCTTCAGTGTTTAATTTCCACCCTAACGCAAGGTGGCAAAAGTGGTCACTTATTTAGGCTCGCTGGTTCAATTGTGCTGTTGTGGGGGTGGGGGGGAGGAACACTGCAAACAAATATCAGTGGTGTGTGTGGGGAGTGCTCGCATTGTCTGGGCCACACTGGGTTTGCCCCTGCTCATGGTGTGTGTGCTTTCCCGGTCTACACTGCTCAGGCTCCAGTTTGCTCTGCATGGAAACTGTCTAATGCAGGCCCTATGTTGTGTGCACTTCCCAGGTCTAAGCTGCTCAGGTTCATGTTCTTGGGTACTCCACAAAGGCACAGACTCAGTTGGGTCTGCATTTTGTGCCCTTCCGAGGTCTGAGCAGCTCAGGTGACCAGGTGCTTGGTGAGCACACTCTCCCAGGTGTGCAGTGTGTCTTATCACCTCCCTGGTCCCAGCTGCTTCGTTTCCTGGGTGTGCAGCAAGAGGCCATCTCAGGTGTACTCTGTGTCTCCTCTGGGGAGCTGATCTCTGACTACGACCGTCCTGGTGGATGTCAACCATCCAGGATCCCAGGAAGACTTGGTTAGCAACTGAGAGCCTGCTCACAGTTTGGTAGAGTGTGCTGTCTCTTGGGCTGAGATTGCCCCTCGCCTTCTGGCTCTGGCTGCCACCTGCCTGCCTCTCTGCCTCTGATGGGGGTGGGGGGTGGGGCAGTTCGTACCCAGCTAGCTAGCTCTCCTCTGGTACTCCCTCAGCTCTTTGTTCTGTGAGCAGGCCTGACAGTGCCTTAGATTAGAGCTTTGTGCAGGAAAGTTCTCTCTCTCTCTCTTTTTTTTTCTCTCACTTTTTTTTTTTCTCTCTGGCTATCCCACAGTTTGGGTTGCTATCTCACATTGGCTCCCTCAGATTGTCCTCAGGGCATTCAGGCCTGGTCATTACACTAAGCTCACAACCCGTGTCTCCCTGTTCAGCCCCTGCTCACTGCTGGTGGACACAAGCACCTGGGCTACTTCTCCGCTGGGGCTTGTGCTTAGGCGCATATTCTGTATTTGTTTGTTTATTTGTTTAACCCCTGGTTATGTTGCCCTCTGAGATTCCCAAACTCCCCACAGACCCGCCGGTGAGAGGGTTTCTTGGTGTTTGGAAAATTCTCCTCCTTCACGACTCCCTCCCCAGGACTGGTCTCCATCCCTAACTATTTTGTCTCTCTTTTTGTCTTTTACATTTTGTCCTACCTCCTTTTGAAGAGAATGGGTCGCTTTTCTGGGTGCCTGGTGTCCTCCATCAGCATTCAGAAATTGTTTGGTGGAATTTGCTCAGTGTTCAATCGATCTTTTGATGAATTTGTGGGGGAGAAAGTGATCTCCCCATCCTATTACTCCACCATTTTAGGACTGCTGCCTCTCAATCATGTTTTCTTAATGCATTTATCCATCAAAGAACACTCAGACTGTTTCCATGACTTAGTAGTATGATAATATTGCAGAGAACATGGGGGGTGAAAATATATAGTGAATATATTGGTTTCATTTTCTTTGAATATACACCCAGAAGTGAGATTGCAAAATCATATAGTAGATGTATTTTAGTTAGTTAGTCTAACTAACTAACATCAAAAGATGTTAGTCTTTTGAAGAACATCCATATCTTTTCCATAGTGTTTGCATGAAGTTACAGTTTTCTTTTCGTCAAAATCACCAGCATTTCTTATATCTTGTCCTTTTTATAATATCTATTGTAACAGGTGTGAAATTGGTACTCATAGTGGTTTTGATTTTCATTTTTCTGATTATTTGCAATTTTGAGCACCCTTTCATGCACTCATTGTCCATTTGGGTTTTTTTATGAAAAGTATTTTTAGCTCCTCTGCCCATTTTTATATGGATATTTTTTGGGTTTCTATTTGCTATTGAGTTTATGAAAACCTTATATCAACACATTTTGAATATTATCCTCTTTTTAAAATTTATTTATTTTAATTGGAGTCTAATTATTTTACAATGTTGTGGCGGGTTTTACCATACATCAACATGAATCAGCTGAATATTATCCTCCCATTAGACATCTGTTTTGCAAATACTTTCTCCCATCTCATGCATTGCCTCTTCCCTTTTGACATTCCAACTATCTTATTTTTGTTGCAAAATCTTCTATACATGCTGACCCCTCCCTTATTTTTTTGGAATAGTCCCTCGGAGCTATCTGAAAGGCTGTCTTCCAGTCTCAAATCCTCAGAAAGTCTGCTGAATAAAACATAATTCTCAACTTTTAGGTTGTGTATTTTTTTTCATTACATATCCTAGTAGCTACAGAGTGGATTTTCTGAAGTGTGCAAAGAATGAAATCAGGAGAAGGAAATAAGAAATCATTCCAATAGTTCCAGAAAGAGAAGATGATGGCTTAAACCAAGTAGTAACAATGGAGATGGTGAGATGTTATCAGTTTTGAGAAGTCAAGATGACTTGAACTCAAGATAATCCTAAGGTTTTTGTCCTGAGAAATAGGGATGAATGAATTTGTCATTGATTGAAAGAGGGAAGAATTAAAGCAAGTTTGAAGGAGATGGAGAATCAGAAGTTTGCTTTTAGGCATGCTACTTTTGAATGGTCTATCGGTATCCTCAAAAGGAGATGTTGAATAGATAATAAGATATATATGTTGGTATTTCAGGGAGAGAGAAGAGGAAAGGATATATATAGCTGAGAGTCATTGGTATACAGAAAGTATGTAAAGCCATGAGAATGGATATTGATATGGCTTAACACAATAAATAAGAATAAGAAGTGGCAACAAGTAAACAGAGGAACTGTGCAAAAACCCAAATAACCACAATGGTGTGGTGACTAGAGCCAGACATCCTAAAGTATAAAGTCAAGAGAGGCTTAGGAGACATTACTACAAACAATGCTAGTGTAGGTGATAGAATTCCAGCTGAGCTATTTCAGATTCTAAAAGATGAAACAATTAAAGTGCTGCACTCAATACATCAGCAAATTTGGAAAATTCAGCAGTGGCCAGAGGACTGGAAAAAGTCAATTTTCATTCCAATCCCAAAGAAGGGCAATGTCAATGAATGAAAATATTACTGTACAATTTTGCTCACTTCACATGCTCAAAATCCTTCAAGCTAGGTTTTAACAGTATGTGAACCAAGACCTTCCAAGAGGTACAAACTGGATTTAGAAAAGGTAGAGGAACTAGATATAATGCTGGCAACATTCCTTGGATCATAGAGAAAGCAAGGGAATTGCAGAAAAATATCTGCTTCATTGATCATGCTAAAGCATTTGACTGTGTGGATCACAACAAACTGTGGAAAACTCTTAGAGATAACTCCTGCAGCAGAGGCAGTCCATGTCCTGGCACACTTGGCACCGCCAGGGTCCCTGCAAGCCAAGCAGTTGTGCCACCTTCTCACTCAACTCTCACTGAGGCAGAGCTGCCACAGGCAAAAAAAAAAAAAAAAAAAAAAAAAAGCCTTGTGTCTATGCACCCAGGGTCGCTTCGGTCATGTCCAACTCTGTGACCCTATAGACTGTGGCCTTCCAGGCTTCTCTGTCAGGGAAAGGGGGTTCTCCAGGCAAGAATACTGGAGTATACTGGTCAGTACTTGTTGCTATACCCTTCTAGAGCATTATATTTTCTGCTGCCCTAGCCGCTGACTCCTCTGAGTACCTGGTGCTGCCAGAACCCCTGCACCCCAAGCAGCTGCTCTATCTCCACACCTGGCCCTCACAGGGGCAAACCCAAGACCTCCAGGGCAGCCTTAGGAGCAAACCCCAGAGGATGATCCACATGCAGAGGTGGAAATAAAACCACAATTGAAACTCAGGGTCAGTGAGGCTAAGAAAGAATACCCAAAATCTTTCCACCAACTGTACAAATTTCAGATTAAATCCACACCATCAACTAGGCAGACTCTGTGTCAATGGAATGTATAAAAGATCATTGAGAGTTCCCACAAAAGAAAACATACTAGTTCTGATGGCTGTGGACACTGGAGGCAAGAACACATAGGAGTATGATCCAATTAGAATCTGAGCTGCCCCCAACAGCAGGTCCAGAGATCAGCATTGTTGGAGGACATCCTAGGGAGGTGAGGCAGACTGTGACTCCCAGCAAGGGAAAGGACTCTGAGAGCAGAGATTCAGGAAAAGTATTTATTCTTATGTTTTGACTTGCTCTATAGATTCTTTGGGATTTTTTTCCCTCCCCTCCTCCTCCATTGTAGTTGTTGACTTTAATGGCACTATAAAATCTAATTAAGCTTTTGAGATTTCTTTTCCACAGTCACATTTTTTATTGCTGTTATAAACCCCTGTATCTACGTTTGGCTTTTGCAGTTCTGTTGAGTTTTCCTTTTTTTTTTTTTTTTTAATTTCTCTCTCTCTCTCCTTTTAATTTTTTAAATCTATTATTAATTTTTCTACATTTATTCCCTTGTTTGCTTTTCTTGGTGTTCTTTTCCCCTTGCAGTTAAACTTTAATGTATATAAATCTTCTTTATCTACCTCTATTCAACTTTTCACATCTATTCTTTCATTCTTTCCTTTCATCTCAACATATTTGTTAGTTTTATTTTCATTGCTTTATTCCCCAATTGGCACCTTGCTCTAGAATTGTTTTCCAGTTTGTGTTTTATTAATTATGTTCTGGTAGATACAATTTTTGGATTCCTTTGTTTGCTGGGTAAAACTATTGTACTTTATTTTTGTTGGACTGTTTTGATTTTGTTTATGGGTATATGTATATATCCATCACACTTTTTATTGTTGTTATAAACCTCTGCCTCTAACTGGGGCTTTTGCAGTTCTGTGAGTTTTCCTTCTCCCCCCCCCCCTTTTTTCTTTCTTCTTCTTCTTTTTTTTCCCCCTTTTTTATAATTTTAATTTTTTAAACCTATAATATTTTTCTACATTTATTCCTTTGTTTGCATTTCTTGCTGTACTTTTCCCCTTGCAGTTAGTCTTTAATATATATATAAATTTTCATCTACCTCTATTTAACTTTGCATATCTATTCTTTTTTTTTTCTTGCATTTCAACTCAACATTTTGTTAGTTTTATTTTCATTTCTATATTCCCCACTTAGCACCTTGCTTTAGTTTTGTTTTCCAGTTTGCTTTAGCTAGTTTTATTCTTAACCAGTAAATAAAAATGTTTACATCCTTTGTTCCCTACAGTCATCAAGACAGTACGGTATTGGCATAAAAACAGAAATATAGACCAATGGAACAAGATCGAAACCCCAGAAATAAACTTATGCACCTATGGGCACCTTAGTTTTTATAAAGGAGGCAAGAATATACAATGGGGCAAAGACAACTCTTCAGTAAATGGTGCTGGGAAAACAGGACAGCTACATGTAAAAGAATGAAATTAGAACACTTCCTAACATCGTACACAAAGATAAACTCAAAATGGATTAAAGACTTAAATGTAAGACCAGAAACTATACACCTCTTAGAAGAAAACATAGGCAGAACACTCGATGACATAAATCAAAGCAAGATCCTCTATGACCCACCTAATAGAGTATCAGAAATAAAAACAAAAGGAAACAAGTGGCACCTGATTAAACTTAAAAGCTTTTACAGAGGAAAGGAAACTATAAGCAAGGTGAAAACACAACCACTAGAATCAGAGAAAATAATAGCAAATGAAACAACTGACAAAGGATTCAGTTCAGTTCAGTTCACTCTCTCAGCCGTGTCCCACTCTTTGTGACCCCATGAACCACAGGATGCCAGGGCTCCCTGTCCATCACCAGCTCCTGGAGTTTACACAAACTCATGTCCATTGAGTCGGTGATGCCATCTAACCATCTCAACTTTTGTCGTCCCCGTCTCCTCCTGCCTTCAATCTTTCTGAAAATCAGGGTCTTTTCAAATGAGTCAGCTCTTCACATCAGGTGGCCAAAATATTGGAGTTTCAGCTTCAACATCTGTCTTTCTAATGAACACCCAGGACTGATCTCCTTTAGGATGGACTGGTTGGATCTCTGTACAGTCCAAGGGACTCTCAAGTGTCTTCTCAACACCACAGTTCAAAAGCATCAATTCTGCTGCACTCAGGTGTCCAACTTTCACATCCATACATGACTATTGGAAAAACCATAGCCTTGACTGCATGGACCTATGTTGGAAGAGTAATCCCTCTGCTTTTTAATATGCTATCTAGGTAGGTCATAAGTTTCCTTCCAAAGAGTAGGCATCTTTTAATTTCATGGCTGCAATCATCATCTACACTGATTTTGGAGCCTCAAAAAATAAAGTCTGACACTGTTTCCCCATCTATTTTCTATGAAGTGATGGGACCAGATGCCATGATCTTAGTTTTCTGAATGTTGAACTTTAAGTCAACTTTTTCACCCACCTTTCATCAAGAGGCTCTTTAGTTTCTTCTTCACATTCTGCCATAAGGGTGGTGTCATCTGCATCTCTGAGGTAATTGATATTTCTCCCAGCAATCTTGATTACAGCTTGTGCTTCCTCCAGCCCAGTGTTTCTCATGATGTACTCTACATATAAGTTATATAAGCAGGGTGACAATATACAGCCTGACATACTCCTTTTCTTATTTGGAACTAGTCTGTTCTTCCATTTCCAGTTCTAACTGTTGCTGCCTGACCTGCACAGAGGATTCTCAAGAGGCAGGACAGGTTGCCTGGAATTCCCATCTTTTTCAGAATTTTCCACAGTTTATTGTGATCCACACAGTCCAAGGCTTTGACATACTAAATAAAGCAGAAATAGATGTTTTTCTGGAACTCTCTTGCTTTTTTGATGATCCCAGCAGATGTTGGCAATTTGATCTCTGGTTCCTCTGCCTTTTCTAAAACCAGCTTGAACATGTAGAAGTTCACGGTTCACGTATTGCTGAAGCCTGGCTTGGAGAATTTTGAGCATTACTTTACTAGCATGTGAGATGAGTCCAACTGTGCGGTAGTCTGAGCATTCTTTGGCATTGCCTTTCTTTGGGATTGGAATGAAAACTGACCTTTTCCAGTCTTGTGGCCACTGCTGAGCTTTCCAAATTTGCTGGCATATTGAGTGCAGCACTTTCACACCATCATCTTTTAGAATTTGAAATAGCTCAACTGGAATTCCATCAACTCCACTAGCTTTGTTCGTAGTGATACTTCCTAAGGCCCACTTGACTTTACACTCCAGGATATCTGGCTCTAGGTGAGTGATCACATCATTGGGATTATCTGGGTCGTGAAGATCTTTTTTTTGTACAGTTCTGTGTATTCTTGCCACCTCTTCTTACTATGTTTTGCTTCTGCTAGGTTCATATCATTTATGTCCTTTATTGAGCCCATCTTTGCATGAAATGTTCCCTTAGTATCTCTAATTTTCTTGAAGAGGTCTCTAGTCTTTCCCATTCTATTGTTTTCCTGTATTTCTTTGCATTGATCACTGAGGAAGGCTTTCTTATCTCTCCTTGCTATTCTTTGGAACTCTGCATTCAAATGGGAATATCTTTCCTTTTCCCCTTTGCTTTTTGCTTCCCTTCTTTTCACAGCTCTTTGTAAGGCCTCCTCAGAAAGCCATTTTGCTTTTTTGCATTTCTTTTTCTTGGGGATGATCTTTTTTTTCCCATTTATTTTTATTCATTGGAAGCTAATTACTTTACAATATTGTAGTGGTTTTTGCCATACATTGACATGAATCAACCATGGATTTACATGTGTTCTTGGCGATGATCTTGATCCCTGTTTCCTGTACAATATCACAAACCTCTGTCCATAGTTCATCAGGCACTCCGTCTACTAGATCTATTCCCTTAAATCTTTAGGTTATACCTGAATGGTCTAGTGGTTTTCCCCACTTTCTTCAACTTAAGTCTGAATTTGGCAATAAGGAGTTCATGATCTGAGCAACAGTCAGCTCCCAGTCTTTTTTTTTTTTTTGCTGACTGTATAGTGCTTCTGCATCTTTGGCTGCCAAGAATATAATCAATCTGATTTTGGTGTTGACCATTTGGTGATGTCCATGTGTAGAGTCTTCTCTTGTTGGAAGAGGCTGTTTGTTATGACCAGTGCGTTCTCTTGGCAAAACTCCATTGGCCTTTGCCATGCTTCATTCTGTATTCCATGGCCAAATTTGCCTGTTACTCCAGGTATCTCTTGACTTCCTACTTTTATATTCCAGTCCCCTATAATGAAAAGGACCTCTGTTTTGTGCGTTAATTCTAAAAGGTCTTGTAGATCTTCATTGAACCGTTCAACTTCAGCTTCTTCAGCATTGCTGGTCGGGGCATAGACTTGGATTATCGTGATATTGAATGGTTTGCCTTGGAAACGAACAGAGGTCATTCTGCCATTTTTGAGAATGCATCCAAGTACTGCATTTTGGACTCTTTTGTTGACCACGATGGCTACTCCATTTCTTCTAAGGGATTCCTGCCCGCACTAGTAGATATAATGGTCATCTGAGTTAAATTCACTCATTCCAGTCCACCTTCATTCACTGATTCCTAGAATGTCGACGTTCACTCTTGCCATCTCCTGTTTGATCATTTCCTATTTGCCTTGATTCATGGACCTAACATTCCAGGTTCCTATGTAATATTGCTCTTTACAGCATCGGACCTTGCTTCTATCACCAGTCTCATCCACACCTGGGTTTTGTTTTTGCTTTGACTCCATCCCTTCATTCTTTCTGGAGTTATTTCTCCACTGATCTCCAGTAGCATACTGGGCACCTACTGACCTGGGGAGTTCACCTTTCAGTGTCCTATCTTTTTGCCTTTCATACTGTTCATGGGGTTCTCAAGGCAAGAATATTGAAGTGGTTTGCCGTCCCCTTCTCCAGTGTACCACATTCTGTCAGACCTCTCCACCACGATCCGTCCACCTTGGGTGGCCCCACATGGCATGGTTTAGTGTCACTGAGTTAGACAAACTGTGGTCCATGTGATCAGATTGGCTAGTTGTCTGTGATTATTGTTTCAGTCTGTCCACCTTCTGATGCCTTCTCTCAGCACCTACTGTCTTACTTGGATTTCTCTTACCTTGAACGTGGAGTTTCTCTTCATATCTTCCCCCAGCAAAGTGCAGCTGCTGCTCCTTACCTTGAATGTGGGGTAGCTCCTCTCGGCTGCAGCCCCTGAGCTTGGGCATGGGGTAGCTCCTCTCAGCCCACCCCTGACCTTGGGGGTGGGGTAACTCCTCCTGGCCACTCCTTGGACATGGGGTAGCTCCCCTTGGCCTCTCCTGTGCCGTCACATAGCAGCCACTCCTGCACCGGTGCGTAGGATTAATTTCCAAAATATACAAGCATCTCATACAACTCAATGCTGGAAAAACAAACAACCCAGTCAAAAAGTGAGAGAAAGGCTTCAACAAACATTTCACTAAAGATAACATGCAGATGGCTAACAAACACATGAAAAGATGCTCAACATCACTTATTATTAGAGAAATGCAAATCCAAACTACAATGGGATATCACCTCACATGAGTCAGAATGGCCATTATCAAAAAGTCTACAAACAAATGCTGGAGAGGGTGTGGAGCAACGGAAATACTCTTGCACTGTTGATGGAAATGTGAAGTAATACAGCCACTATGGAAGGCGGCAGGAGACTCATTAAAAAACTAGGAATAAAACCACCGTATGACCCAGCAATCCCACTCCTAGGCATATATCCTGAGGAAACCTAAATTGAAAAAGATACATGTACCCCACTGTTCAATGCAGCACTATTTACAATAGCTAGAACATGGAAGCAATCTAGATGTCCATCAACAAATAAAGAAGTTGTGGTACATATACACAATGGAATATTACTCAGTCATAAAAAGGAACACATCTGAGTCAGTTCTGATGAGGTGGATGAACCTAGAACCTATCATACAGACTGAAGTGAGTCAGAAAGAGAAAGATAAATATCATATTCTAATGCATGTATATGGATCTAGAAAAATGGTACTGAAGAATTTATTTACAGGGCAGCAATGGAGAAACAGACATAGAGAATAGACTTATGGACATGGGGAGAGGGGAGGAAAGGGTGAAATGTATGGAAAGAGTAACATGGAAACTTACATTACCATATGTAAATAACATAGCCAACGGGAATTTGCTATATGGCTCAGGAAACTCAAACAGGGGCTCTGCATCAGTCTAGAGATGGGGGGGGGGTGCTGGGGGGGAGATGGGAGGGAGGTTCAAAAGGGAGAGGATGTATGTATCCCTATGGCTGATTCATGTTGAGGTTTGACAGAAAACAGCAAAATCCTGTAAAGCAATTATCCTTCAATAAAAAAATAAGTTTAAATAAAAGCAGGACATCACTTTGCAAACAAGGTCTATATAGTCAAAGGTATAGTTTTTCCAGTAGTCATGTATGGATGTGAGAGCTGGACCATAAAGAATTGCAAGTGGTGAAGAACTGATGTTTCCAGTTGTGGTGCTGGAGAAGACTCTTGAGAGTCCCTTGGACAGCAAGGAGATAAAACCAGTCAATATGGAAAATTAACCCTGGATAATGGAAATTAACCCTGAATATTCATTGGACGGACTGATTCTGAAGCTTCACTACTTTGACCACCTGATGTGAAGAGCCAACTCATTGGAAAAGATCCTGATACTGGGAAATACTGAAGGCAAAAGGAGAAGAGGGTGGCAGCAGATGAGATGGTTAGATACCATCATTGACTCAATGAACAAGAATTTGAACAAACTCCAGGAGATAGTGAAGGACAGGGAAGCCTGGCATGCTGCAGTCCATGGAGTTACACAGAGTTGGACATGACTTAGTGACTGAACAACAACAAAAACAACAATTGCTATAGTAAATAAAAGACTTTTTGATATGAAAATGTAAATAAGAGATGTCTACCTATAATGACAACCAGTTTTGAAAGAAAGTTTGAGGAAGACTGGAGAAAAATTGAAATATATGCTGAGAAAAACAATAGGAATCAGCTAAAATGAATGCTGAAGTGAAGAAGTGAAAGTCACTTAGTCGTGTCCGACTCCTAGCGACCCTATGGACTATACAGTCCATGGAATTCTCCAGGCCAGAATTCTGGAGTGCATAGCCTTTTCCTTCTCCAGGGGATCTTCCCAACCCAAGGATCAAACCCAGGTCTCACACATTGCAGGCAGATTCTTTACCAGTTGAGCCACAAGGGAAGTCCAAAAAAAAATAAAAGTTGAGGAAAGTGTTTTAAAATTGCTTCAAAGGTTCTTTCTTTCTTGACCTTTAACCTAAATTGTATGATGTTTTAAGGGAGCAACTGGGGAAGCTCTTTCTCATATCCTCTAATCTTCACCAATCTCTTCAATCATGAGTATGTTGGAGTCCTTCCCTAAGTTGGTATGTAAGCAACTTAGGAGTTAAGAAGGGGAGTAGGATGAAGACCCAGGGATTTTCTATATATGTGGAATGAGATACATAGCATAATTTCAAAATAAATGAAATTTCAAAAAATCAGATTACAGTGTGAAACTATCTCCTGCCAAGTTTGCAGTGAAATATTTTTAAGAACTTGAGGGAAGAAATTAATTCTTGTATTTAATTGCTATGCATATTTATCATAAAAAGAAAGGGATGCAAAACTTGAAGGTAGCATTGTGGCCCTCAGGATCACAGAACTTTAGAGATAAAAGTTGATTTGCTTTCATCCAATCTTCTCATCTTCTCATTCCCCAGATGAGTAAACTGAGATCCAGAAATGTTGCCATAAAATCAGATGGCAGTCCTTCATAGGATGAGTTTTTGGCTTTGAATTGCTTCTTCCTTTTAGGATTGTTTTAGAGGAGTCAGGGTCCCAGTGGAAAGTGAATACTGATAAACAAAACCAGAGTCTGTATTTCTGGCAATGGCTTGGATGTTAACTGATTACAATTTTAAAAAAGAAAGACAGAAAAAAAAAAAAAAGAAAAAGAAAACTCCTTTATGGAAGTTTTTAGACAGCCCTATTGAAATTTAAGGAAAATAGGTTTAGTGGTTTGAGATTTCACTGTTGTATCTGTTCTGTTCTTATTATATCTTCATTTTGAGTCTGTTGGTATTAGACTTCAGAACTATTGATGATATGCTGCCTACTCCATCACAAGTCACAGCAAAAGCTCTTAAGATGAAAGACTGTCTTTAATAATGTAAGTTCTCAATACTGAACTTTTAGTGTCCCATGCACAGTTATTTTGAATTTACAAAACGACACTAGTTGGTCCTATTAGCAAATTCTGTTATGCCAGTAGCTCAATATTCTCACTTTGCTTTTTCTGACATGTAGCTGAGGGGATTAAGAATGTTTGAAACAGGAGATCTGGAAAACTATCACCAGTACAAGTGATGGAGAATGAAAGGATAGGCTTAGAAGTTTTTAGAAACAATATTATGTTATCACTGGAGTTGCTCTCTATTCAATTATTAAATAAGAAATTTTATATATAGCATATAGATACCCATAGTGTGTACTTGTGCATATGTGAATATACATTTTATCTTGTGTTTGAGGACAAACAGTGACATTTATTACTGAGTGATATGTAAGACTGAAAGTGAAAGTGTTAGTTGCTCAGTCATGTCTGACTCTAGCCCACCAGGCTCCTTTATCCATGGGATTCTCCAAGCAAGAATACTGGAGTGGGTTGCCATTCCCTTTTCCAGGGGATCTTTCTGACCCAGGAATCAAACCCAGGTCTCCTGCATTGTGGGCGAATTCTTTACCATCTGAGCTTCCAGGGAAGCCCAAGGGATCTATAAAATCATTTGCCTTTACTGTCCAATCTCTCTACAGCAGAAGACACAACAAAAAAAGTCCTTGAAAAGGATTGTATTATAGTTAACAGCCTGATAACGTTTGGTAGAGTCCAGCTGCCCAACCCAATTTCAGGTGTATATAGATAAGGAACGATCCATCTAGAAATGTAGTAAATTATGATGAACAGTAATAGTTTATTAAGATGGAAAATACAGATATATCAAGATTAATAGACCCTTTGTTCCTTTTTCAAAAGCATTGTAGAGGAAAATAAGAGTGGTTCCTATGATCTTACTCTTCTATACACACCATTGTTGAATGAAAATCATTTGGAGATTAAAAACAGTGCCTATCTCCTGAAAGCATGTTGGAAGCATGTCATCAATTCTTATAGTGGGGATAATATTTCCTATTTGTACATGGAGAAAGGAGATAAATAAAATGTTGCATAAATATTAAATGATAATCTGCCTCAGCAGCATATTAACATAATGATTTATGGCCATCATGTGCTCATCCTAAGGGTTCCTGGCAAAGGGGAACAACAGAATCTATTTCACAAAATTCAGAGTTTACATTTCTCTGACTGATACTGAAATTCTAGTATCTGTGGTTCTCCAGAGAGTTGGATATTTTAACCATAAAAATTTATCTCTACAAACTCTCATACCTTTTTAAAAGCTGCTTTTTAATTGCACATTTTTCATAAAATGACAAATTAAAATTGAAGGGGCTGGCATATAAGATGTGTAAATTCTACATGGATTTTGTACACATAATATGTGTATATACTAGATGTATCTTGTAAATATCCTCATAATTACAAGACTTGTCTTTGAAAACCAAATATTAGACAGATTCCCCATACACTAAATGTGACTCAGTAGGTGGTGGAAATATGATATTGGTAAATGAATTTTAAAATAAATATGTAATAAAGATATGAACTGTTTCGTTTTTCAAGCACTGTACATTTGTCAAAAACATTTGGAAATATTTCCCAAAGAAGACTTATAAAATGATTGAAGGGTTTTGGGAAAAGGCATCACTTGCTGATCATTCTTGCCTAACCCAAGTTCCAGCCTGCAGTTGGGTGGAGAGTTATAATCAGCCTCCTATCAGATTGTGTGGCATAATGAGAGCTCAGTGCATCACTAGAAATGCAGAGCTGCATTTCATCCTCATATGACAACAAAATAACAATGCAATCAGAGCTTCTCAAACTCTTTACAAAAAGAGAAGCTTAAATAGAAAACAGCAGCAACAACAGGTGGCATGGATTCCAAAATGGGCTTGCACCCAATAGGAGAAACAACACTGATTAATGAGCATAGCTACAGGGCCTGGTACCAAGCCAGATTCAAATCCCTCTGGTTTTAGAAGAGACTTTAATATTTTATCATCTTATGAAATGGAAGTGAATTAGATGTTGATAACTGGAAGAACTGTTCATTTTATTTATTTATTTATTTATTTTTTGCCTGAGTCTAACAACCCCAGGTCCAAGAAGCAGCAGCTTCATGGGTGCAGGAGGGCCGAGAGGAGCTACTCCATGTTCAAGGTCAGGAGGGGCGGCCATGAGGAGATACCCCTCGTCCAAGGTAAGAAGCAGCAGCTGCGCTTTGCTGGAGCAGCCATGAAGAGATACCCCAGGTCCAAGGTAAGAGAAACCCAAGTAAGATGATAGGTGTTGCTAGAGGGCATCAACGGGCAGACACACTGAAATCATAATCACAGAAAACTAGCCAATCTGATCACAGGACCACAGTCTTGTCTAACTCAATGAAACTAAGCCATGCCGTGTGGGGCCAACCAAGATGGACGGGTCATGGTGGAGAAGTCTGAGAAAATGTGGTCCACTGGAGAAGGGAATGGTAAACCACTTCAGTATTCTTGCCTTGAGAACCCCACGAACAGTATGAAAAGGCAAAATGATAGGACACTGAAAGAGGAACTCCCCAGGTCGGTAGATGCCCAATATGCAACTGGAGATCAGTGGAGAAACAACTCCAGAAAGAATGAAAGGATGGAGCCAATGCAAAAACAATACCCACTTGTGGATGTGACTGGAGATAGAAGCAAGGTCCGATGCTGTAAAGAGCAATATTGCATAGGGGCCTGGAATGTTAGATCCATGAATCAAGGCAAATTGGAAGTGGTCAAACAGGAGATGGCAAGAGTGAACGTCAACATTCTAGGAATCAGCTAATTAAAATGGACTGGAATGAGTGAATTTAACTCAGATGACCATTATATCTACTAGTGTGGGCAGGAATCCCTTAGAAGAAATGGAGTAGCCATCGTGGTCAACAAAAGAGTCCAAAATGCAGTACTTGGATGCAATCTCAAAAACGACAGAATGGTCTATTTTCGTTTCCAAGGCAAACCATTCATTATCACAGTATCCCAAGTCCATGCCCCAACCAGTAATGCTGGAGAAGCTGACGTTGAACGGTTCTCTGAAGACCTACAAGACCTTTTACAACTAACACGCAAAAAAGATGTCCTTTTCATTATAGGGGACTGGAATGCAAAAGTAGGAAGTCAAGAAACACCTGGAGTAACAGGCAAATTTGGCCTTGGAGTACTGAATGAAGCAGGACAAAGGCTAATAGAGTTTTTGCAAAAGAACACACTGTTCATAGCAAACACCCTCTTCCAACAACACAAGAGAAGACTCCACATGGACATCATCAGGTGGTCAACACCAAAATCAGATTGATTTTATTTCTTACAGCCAAAGATGGAGAAGCTCTATACAGTCAGCAAAAACAAGACCGGGAGCTGACTGTGGCTCAAATCATGAACTCCTTATTGCCAAATTCAGACTTAAATTGAAGAAAGTGGGGAAAACCACTAGACCATTCAGGTATGACCTAAATCAAATCCCTTATGACTATACAGTGAAAATGAGAAATAGATTTAAGGGACTAGATCTGATAGAGTGCCTGATGAACTATGGACAGAGGTTCATGACATTGTACAGGAGACAGGAATTAAGACCATCCACAAGAAAATGAAATGCAAAAAGGCAAAATGGTGGTCTGAGGAGGCCTTACAAACAGCTGTGAAAAGAAGAGAAGCAAAAAGGAAAGGAGAAAAGGAAAGATATTCCCATTTGAATGCAGAGTTCCAACGAACAGAAAGAAGAGATCAGAAAGCCTTCCTCAGTGATCAATGCAAAGAAGTAGAGGAAAACAATAGAAGGGGGAAGACTACAGATCTCTTCAAGAAAATTAGAGATACCAAGGGAACATTTCATGCGAAGATGGGCTCAGTAAAGGACAGAAATGGTATGGACCTAAGAGAAGCAGAAGATATTAAGAAGAAGTGGCAAGAATACACAGAAGAACTGTACAAAAAAGATGTTCATGACCCAGTTAATCACGATGGTTGATCACTCACCAAGAGCCAGACCTCCTGGAATGTGAAGTCAAGTGGGCCTTAGAAAGCATCACTACGAACAAAGCTAGTGGAGTTGATGAAATTCCAGTTGAACTATTTCAAATCCTGAAAGATGATGCTGTGAAATATGCCACCAAAGCTCAGTAGTGGCCACAGGACTGGAAAAGGTCAGTTTTCATTCCAATCCCAAAGAAAGGCAATCCCAAGGAATGCTCAAACTACTGCACAACTGCACTCGTCTCACACACTAGTAAAGTAATGCTCAAAATTCTCCAAGCCAGGTTTAAGCAATACGTGAACCATGAACTTCCAGATGTTCAAGCTGGTTTTAGAAAAGGCAGAGGAACCAGAGATCAAACTGCCAACATCCGCTGGATCATTGAAAAAGCAAGAGAGTTCCAGAAAAACATCTATTTTTGCTTTATTGACTATGCCAAAGCCTTTGATTGTGTAGATCACAATAAACTGTGGGAAATTCTGAGAAAGATGGGAATACCAGACCACCTGACCTGCTTCTTGAGAAACCTATATGCCAATCAGGAAGCAACAGTTAGAACTGGTCATGGAAAAACAGACTGGTTCCAAATAAGATAAGGAGTATGTCAAGGCTGTATATTGTCACCTTGCTTATTTAACTTATATACAGAGTACATCATGAGAAATGCAGAGCTGGAAGAAGCACAAGCTGTAATCAAGATTGCTTGGAGAAATAATAATGTCAGATATGCAGATGTCATCAGACTTATGGCAGAAAGTGAAAAGGAACTGAAAAGCCTCTTGATGAAAGTGAAAGAGGAGAATGAAAAAGTTGGCTTAAAGCTCAACATTCAGAAAACTAAGATCATGGCCTCTGGTCCCATCACTTCATGGGAAATAGATGGGAAAATAGTTTAAACAGTGTCAGACTTTATTTTTTGGGGCTCCAAAATCACTGCAGATGGTGATTGCAGCCATTAAATTAAAAGATGCTTACTCCTTGGAAGGAAAGTTATGACCAACCTAGGTAGCATTTTAAAAAGGAGAGACATGTACATCTGTGTCTCTTTTTCTGTTTTGCAAATAGGGTTATCATTACCATCTTTCTAAATTCCATATATATGTGTTAGTATACTCTATTGGTCTTTATCTTTCTGGCTTACTGGGAAGACCCAGAGAGATCGGGTGGAGACGAAGGTGGGAGGGGGGATCGGGATGGGGATTACATGTAAATCCATGGCTGATTCATGTAAATGTATGACAAAAACCACTACAATATTGTAAAGTAATTAGCCTCCAACTAATAAAAATAAATGGAAAAAATAAATAAAAAGGAGAGATATTAGTTTGCCAACAAAGGTCCATCTAATCAAGGCTATGATTTTTCCAGTGGTCGCGTATGGATGTGAGAGTCGGACTGTGAAGAAAGCTGAGCACCGAAAAATTAATGCTTTTGAACTATAGTGTTGGAGAAGACTTTTGAGAGTCCCTCAGACTGCAAGGAGATCCCACCAGTCCATCCTAAAGGAGATCAGTCCTGGGTGTTCATTGGAAGGACTGATGCTGAAACTGAAACCAATACTTTGGCCACCTCATGCGAAGAGTTGACTCATTGGAAAAGACCCTGATGCTGGGAGGGATTGGGGGCAGGAGGAAAAGAGAATGACAGAGGATGAGATGGCTGGATGGCATCACCAACTCGATGGACATGAGTTTGAGTAAACTCCTGGAGTTTGTGATGGACAGGGAGGCCTGGCTGCTGCGATTCATGGGGTCACAAAGAGTCAGACACGACTGAGCGACTGAACTGAACTGAACATGAGTCCAGAGAGGATAGGTCTTTCTGCCTCACAAAAACAGTTGCTCACTCTAGAACAAGCCTGGGGCACATAAACTTTGCTTCACTGAGAGCACCATGATACAGCTTTCCCAACGGAGTCTCTTTTTACTTTCTCTTAACCTGAGGGTAATATGCTTTCAAAGTGGCATGCAGATGATCTATCAAAAGATAACTTGAATGTTCCAAAAATGAAAATTTATCTCAGATTATTAGAATAATTTCTCCAATGAGGGGATTGTATATAAACATCTTTATTTATGTTCCTGAAAAAGACACTGAAAGCTGGGTAACTTGTCTCTGGATCTACTCACAAATTATTTTGAAGTTATTTGTAAGTTATTGGCCAATGACCCAATAGTTCAAAAAGAATAAAGCCACAAAAGAATTTAAATTTGAAGAATAAGATCAAAAATGAATAGAAGAGGAAAGAGATACAAATTCAAACAGAAAAAAAAAGGAAAGGATGGATGTGTTTCTGTGTGACCTTGAGGATGTTTTGTAACCTCTCTGCTTTACTTTCCTTATTCCTCATCTGTAAAAGGAGGATAAAAACAGTAACTACTTCAGTTTTTTTTTTGAAGATAATTTGCACTTATGTCATATATAGAACATCACAGTCCCTGATACATGCTTAACATTTAATATATATTTAGCAAAAATAATAGCATTAATTAAATGGTACTTACACACCAGGCTTTGTGGTCATTGTAGTGTAATATTTAACATTATTGGAGTAGTAGATGGCAACCCACCCCAGTATTCTTGCCTAGAAAATTCTATGGACAGAGGAGCCTGGCAGGCTACAGTCCATGGGGTCACAAAGACTCACAGAGCCAGACAGGTCTTTCATCACTTAATCCTTACAATATTTCTTATGGTATCTTTAAAGATGAGGAAAATTTTGTAACTTACACAGGGCACACAGGTGGCAAACAGCAAAGCCAAAATTAGCATCCAGATTTTAGTGTTTCTATAACTTGTGCCTTCTAGATCAAGCTGCATCTACTGTTACCAAACAATTTTCTGTGTCTCTTTTGTGAAAGAAACTGAACCATTCTCAAAAATGTAAAATATAAGATTGTATTTGGTAAATTTCACACATTCTTTTTGTTATACCAAATGTATTAATTTTCTCTTGGAAGTTAAATTAGGTATGATGAGCTTTTATAATCTCCAGAACAGATCTGGAATCTGTTAAACATCATTAGTGCAAGGAAATTAGATATCACCATAGGGTATCTGTCATTATTCTTATCTACTAGTAATAGTAATAAACTCTAGGTGTTCTAGGAAATAAAAAAGGGTTCATTGGAAGTTTGTATTGGGTACTATTATGTTGGCTGAGAAAACTGACTTCTAAGACTGGCAGAAGCCAAATGAGATTCAAAGGGATAAGAAGCAAAGAATGAAACAGTCATCTTTTAGCTGAAATAATCTGGCCAGGACAGACACCAATATATTCAGTTAACACTACCTCTAAACACCACGACAAGTACCACCAGACATGGTATCACCCTCCCTAAATTAATTATCCATCATTTCAATCTTGTGTTACTCACTTTAGATTCATAAAGTGATTTGTTCATCTGAGTTGGTAGCATCCAATTTGCTGAACCTAGGTTATATATTCATTACCTGACTACTAAGGGAAGAGAAAACCTTTGATTCTGAATGGAAGATGAAATACAATGTCCAATTTGTATATAACCCAGTGAATAGTTGCACAATGGACAGCCAAAAAAGCAACAAGTTTCCACAACATCTATTCAGGTGGATCTGAATCCTTTTTCCTAATGGCCTTCATATTAAAGAGTTAGTTATTTTATAAATTACCAGGTTTAATTTAAAAACTGAAAATACAACACATTGTACATGCTGCTATTTTTTACGGTTTCCTGGAACTTATTATAAACCAAAGAATATATCTCTTGTACTGGCATATAGATCACAAGATTTTATGCCTAACACACCCCCAGAAAATAAATCAAAAGATGACATTTTGTGCATGTATGATTCAAACTTCTTTTCCATATACTTCCATTTTTTTCTTTCTGTGTCATTTGAACAACAATAACAATCTACAATTGGCCTGTATCTTCAAAAGTTGGTATTATTTTATGTTTGTAAGAACATTTAAATTCCATTACTGACAAAACTCAACCTTGTAACCACCTTTTCATCTTTACCATAGTTTATGTTAAGTGGAGAAAATAATCCAAATAATCCATTTGTTGCTATGTTAAATGTTCAGAAAAATTAAAATAATATTCATAAGAAGAATTAAAGTAATTTATTTATAGATATACTGGGACCATAGAATATAGGCAAGTTATATAGTACCCATGGACAAAATATTAATTAAATGTTTAAGAAAGATTTAGGTGTCTAGAAACAAAAAATAACATTGAAACATATCCTTTCTCACTGGATTTGAAATGTACAAAATTGTCTAACTCTTATATGACATCGTTTGTTAATAATATGATTGGATTATAAGTGATGGGTCTCCTGAGACCAGCATGGACAACCAAAATGAGTTCTGCTTTAAATAATGAATGGTGACAACAGCAAACTGATTGGCTCACTTTTGCTAATTCACACATTAAAATAATATCATGCCATATAATTTCATAGGAATTGCAATAAATATTACTTTCATGCTAAGAAGCTTGGAATTATACTACCCACTCAAGTTAAGTCCTGATGGATTTGATTAGTACAAATGAACTTCCAAACTGGCAAAGAGGAATACTGAGGAGAAAGAAGACACTATCATACATTTTTGTATGTGGCTTCATGGTACTACCATTTGCTCTTGCTGTGTCCAGAGCCATGGAGAAGTAAATCATCAAAGACATTTCAACTTGGCATTTGTATCCAGGATTATTTAAGAGACCCAAGATATACTTGGACATAAAGCTAATGTGCTGGTGTCTCAGCTATTTGTCTGCATTTTTTTTAATGACCGACATTAAGAAAATAGAGGCATATGGAAACCATCAAAGCATAGTTTTTTTTAGAATATTACAGACTTACTTTATAATAGAAATTAACCATTCTGCACACATTAATAAGTATTCAAGTAGAATAATAGGAAATATCTTTAGAAAACTATCTCCCTACAGTATCCTTGATAGAAAACAACATGCCTAAAGAAAAAAAAAATTGTTCTTCACTACATTAGATTCATAAGCATCTGCTCACCAAAGAAACTTTAAGGAGGGAAGATAAACCAATTAAAGAAAATATAGCCATCACAGCTTTTTTGATTTTATAAGAAAAAAAAAACATCTTGCAAAAGAGGATGATCACTATTTCTTAAAATGCTGAATTATATATTGGGTTGGTCAAGTTCTTCTGTAACCTTTTGGCCAACCCAATATTACTCAAGAGTATTATTTGAACTGAGCTTTCCTGGTGGTAAAGAATGGGCCTATTATTGCAGGAGATGCAGGTTTGATACCTTTGTCGGTAAGATCCCCTGGAGCAGAAAATGGCCATTCACTCCAGTATTCTTGCCTGGGAAATCCCATGGAGAGAGGAGCCTGGCAGGCTACTGTCCACAGGGTTGCAAAAGGGTCAGACATGACATACTGACTAAACAACAACAAATATGAGAACTATATAACACTTGGTTTAGTTTCACTTATTCTTGACCAATATAGAGTTAAAGTTGTCTTTCCCCCAAACATCATACAGAAGTATATATGATCTCTTAAAACCAGTATATATAAAGACAAAGGAAGCTACTGCAGCCCACATAGAAGAACCATAAGAATCAAAAAAAGCAAGGAAAGATATATATGATGCATTTGTGATGTATGTATGATAGTAGGAGACAAAAAGCACTTGTTAAGAAAGAGGCTTTTAAATAGCAGGGCTTCGAGGTACCATACAACCAACAGAATTTGTTTTTTTCCTACCTAAGTAGAGCATTATAGACTCCCATTACAGATGCATGTGCATTTTAAAAAGGGCATTGGCAGAACAAATTCATATCAGATGGAAGCTGTACACCTGGCTTTCCTTCTATACGGATTTGTGGAACATGAAACAGAAACATAAAACTGTACATAGCTTTAAGAAATGTGGTTGATACGCATTTGCAATATATCACAAAGACTGAAATATGAGCAAGTATGGACCAAAAGACAGAAGCATCTTTTAAAGTATCAGATTAATATCAGTCAAGATACAAAGACCTGACTAGTTCGATGGGAAATATGATGTGGCATTTCACATGCTAGCATTATATTACATTTCACATGCTATCAGGGTTATGCTCAATATCCTTCAAGTTGGCTTCAGCAGTATGTGAATCAAGAATTCCAGATGTACAAGCTGGGTTTCGAAGAGGCAGAGGAACCAGAGATCAAACTGCCAACATTAACTGGATCATGGAGAAAGCAAAGGAATTCCAGAAAAATATCTACTTCTGCTTCATTGACTATGCTAAAGCCTTTGACTGTGTGGATCACAAATTGTTGAAAAAATTTAAGAGATGGGAGTACCACATCACCTTATCCATCTCCTGAGAAACTTGTAAGTGGATCAAGGAACAACATTTAGAACCTTGTATGGAACAAAAGATTGGTTCAAAATTAGGAAAGGAGTACAAGACTAGGCTGTATATGGTCCCCATGTCTATTTAACTTCTACTTAGAGCATGTGCTAAGTCACTTCAGTCTTGCCTGACGCTTTGCAACCTTGTGGACTGTAGCCCGCCAGGATCCTCTGTCCATGGGATTCTACATGCAAGAATATTGAACTGGGTTGCCATGCCCACCTCCATGGGATCTTCCAGACCCAGGTATCAAACTCATATCTCTTTCATTTCCTGCATTAGCAGGCATGTTATTTATCACTAATGCCACCTGGGAAGCCCTCTATGCAGAATACATCCAGCAAAATACTGGCATGGATGAATGACAAGATGGAGTCAAGGTTGCTGGGAGAAATATGAACAACCTCAGATATGCAAATGATACCACTCTAATGGCAGAAAGTGAAGAAGAACTAAAGAGCCTTTTGATGAGCATGAAAGAGGAGAGTGAGAAAGCTGGTTTGAAACTCAACATTAAAAAAATATATAAATAAAATAAAGCTAAGATCATGGCATTCAGTCCCACTTCTTCATGGCAAATAGAAGGAGAAAAAGTGAAAGCAGTGATAGATTTTAGCTTCTTGGGTTCCAAAATCACTGTGGACAGAGACTGCAGCAATGAAATTAAAAGATGCTTGCTCTTTTGCAGAAAAACTATGACAAAACTAGACAGCAGAGACATCATTTTGCCAATAAAATTCCTTACAGTCAAAGCTATGGTTTTTCCAGTAATCATACATGGATATGAGAGTTGGACCATAAAAAAGTCTGAGTGTCAAAGAATTGATGCTTTTGAACTGTGGTGCTGAAGAAGACTCGAGAGTCACTTGAACAGCAAGGAGATCAAATGAGTCAATCCTAAAGGAATCAACCCTGAATATTCATTGGAAGGACTGATGCTAAAGGTGAAGTTCCAATACTTTGGCCACCTCATGCAAAGAACTGACTCATCGGAAAAGACCCTGATGCTAGGAAGGATTGAGGGAAGGAGGAGAAGGGGTAACAGTGGGTGAGAAGGTTGGATGGCATCACTGAATCAACATGAATTTGAGCAAACTGGCAGAGATAGTGGAAGACAGAGGAGCTTGGTGTGCTGCAATTCATGGGGTCACAAAGAGTTGGACATGACTTAGCGACTGAATAACGACAGCAGCAATGATGTGACATGGTGAAACACAGAATGTGAAACTGTGTGATATAGAACCAAGTCTACAAAAAGAAATATACTATCAGAACAATTCATTTATTCATATATCCTTCATGTTTTATTGGCTAATAGCATTATATGTTTTATGTGTATATTACATTTTTAGCTTCTGTACACACTACAGCATGCTCACCAACAAAGGTTTAGTTTCCATCCATCATCATACAATTGACCTCTTTTACCCACTTTACTCTCCCCTCTTCTCTAGCAACCACTATCCTGCTCTGTTTCTATGTGTCTGCTTTGGTTTGGTTCAGTTTGTTCATTTATTTGTTTATTTTTATTCCACATTTAAGTGAAAGCATATGGTATTTGTCTTTCTCTGTCTAGCTTATTTCACTTAGCATAATACCATCCAAGTCTATATATTTATAGCAAAGGTAAAATTTCATCTTTTTATGTGTGAGTAATACTACATTATATATGTATATATATATATATATATATATATATATATATACATACACACACACACACACACACACACACACACACATATATATATATATATATATATATATAACGCATCTTTTTAATCCATTCATCCACTGATGGGAGCTTCATTTTTTTTTTTTTTTTTTACATATCTTGGCGATTATAAATAAGGCTGAAATGAGTATGCTATGCTAAGTCGCTTCAGTCATGTCCGACTCTGTGTGACCCCATAGACGGAAGCCCACCAGGCTCCGCCATCCCTGGGATTCTCCAGGAAAGAACGCTGCAGTGGGTTGCCATCTCCTTCTCCAATGCATGAAAGTGAAAAGTGAAAGTGAAGTTGCTCAGTCGCGTCCAACTCTTCGTCACCCCATGGACTGTAACTTACCAGGCTCTTCCGTCCATGGGGTTTTCCAGGCAAGAGTACTGGAGTGGGTAGCCATTTCAATGAGTATAGGGGTGTATATATCTTTTCCAATTAATATTTTCACATTGTTTGGATAAATACATAGAACTGTAATAGTGGAGAAGGAAATGGCAACCCATGCCTGTATTCTTGCCTGGAGAATCCCAGGGACAGAGGAGCCTGGTGGGCTGCCATCTATGGGGTCACACAAAGTCAGACATGACTGAATCGACTTAGCAGCAACAGCAGCAGCAGTAATAGTTGAATCATATGACAGTTCTATACTTAATGTTTTGAAGAATCTCCATGCTGTTTCTATAGTGGCTGCACCAATTTACATTCTCAGATCATCCAGCATGCATTAAGTGAGCATCTGTGATAAAGCACCAAAACACATACATTACCACATGTAAAACAGCCAGTGGGAATTTGATATATGATGCAGGGAACCCAAAGTCAGTACTCTGTGACAACCTGAAGGGTAGGGGTGGGGAGGGAGGTGTAAGAGAGGTTCCGGAGGGAAGGGACACATATATTCCTATGGCTGATTCATTTATGCCATGGATGTATGGCAAAAACCTTCACAATATAGTAATTATCCTACAATTAAAATAAAAAAATATTTTTAACAAAGCATGAAGCGCAAGAATATGAAAATGTAAAAAAAAAAAAAGAGACATTAGTGATCTCCCAGAACTAATGGTGAGAAGAATAGAGACGTAAACCAGTAACTACAACACAACTTAGCAAACTCCTCCATCACTGCTCCCAGTTATTTAATCTTCCAGTGATATTATCATGGTAAAAAAAAAAAAAAAAAAAAAAAAACAGGAATATCTTGGTTATGCATGTTTATTAGTTTTAGTTGAATGTATGTAAATGACACACTTAAATAATGAGAAAAAAATCTACTCCCAGAAATAATTGCCTTTTACTTGCATAAGATTCTACTAACTGCAAAATTATGAAACAGCCCCACCCCCCCAAAAAAAAAGAACCAAAGTTCAAGACCAGATGGCTTCAAAAAACATTCAAAGAAGCATTAACATCAATCCTCCTCAAACTTTTCCAAAGAGTAGAAAAGAAAGGAACACTTCTAAAGTCATCTTATAAAGCCAGTATTACTCAGATACCAAAACCATACAAGGATTCCACAGGAAAAGAAAATTACAAGTCAATATTCATGATAAACAAATATGAAAATGTTCTCAATAAAATATTAACAAACTAAATTCAGCAATACATTAAAAGGAATATGCACCATAATCCAGTGAGGTTTATTCCAGGGATGCAAATATGATTTAATTTAAAATTAAATTCAAAGTTAAAAAAGTAATTATGCAAAGCACCATTTCTTCTTCCAAGGTGAGAAGTCTTTGGTATCATAATCTTTTAACGGGATGTTCATGGTAAAATATAATCCTATGAATGCATATTTCAGTATTATTTAAGTCATGTATTGGGGGAGTCTTGGGGGAGAAAACAGTAAGATCAGAAAATAAAGTTTAAAAAGAAACTAAAGTAAATCAGGAAAAATGTGAAAGAAATAGATGATGAAAAACTCTAGGAAATACTACAATAATTCCAATCATTTAGTAACACCTTGTCAGTTACAGACAGAAGGGGCTACCTATAGAAGAGCTGAATCAGGCATCAGGAAGGAAGGTGAAACCAAGTCCATATTAAATAATGTGTGAAAAAATAAATAAATAAATAAATAATGTGTGGTGGTAACTCCAGGGGGCTGGCATCTGAAGCCAGAATGAGTGTTCAAATCACTTTTATTGAAACTCTTTAGCTGCATGTAGTAGCTTAAAAGTGGCTGAATATGTAGATTTAAAGAAAATGCAACCTTACTGTGTAGCTGTCTCCCTTGACTCCCTGGCAGAAATCCTTGAGACTGTTTCTGCCACCTCTTGTCCAGCACATTTTCTTGCCTTTCACATATTTCCTCCTCTCTTTCCTAGTATTGCTAGATCTTGGAAAGGCAAATTACTCCCTCTTACAGTTTTCTTATATTACACTTCTACATTTCACACAAAATTTTGCAATTATACAAAATAGCATCTAGACAACACAGAGTCCACCGAATCTCTTGCTTAATTTACTTTGAACAAATCACATTGCCCTTAAATTTCTGCCTGCCAGGGATCATTAGTGCTGACTCTGGTTATCAATCAACATAAACCTGGCTTCATAATTATTTTGGTTTGAATAATCCAACTTAGGTTCAGGTGAGTACATAACATACATGCAAGTACATAATATCTCTAAACCCTAGAGGAGCAATCTTTTGTGGAAAATACCTTAGGTTCAATGTTTACATTTCTACCCTTAAGATAATAAAATTATGTACATTGTGTACATTAAATTTAAAACCAGCAAACTGTTAATTTACACAAAATAATGATCTATGTTTGTCTTGATTATTATAATGAAAAAAGCTGAATAACATGTGCTGCTGCTTTAATCTTCAGCTTTGTCACACTTGTTGTCTTCTCAAAGAACTACCCAACCACTTGCCTGCTTCCATGGGCTTCTCTCTGGACTCTGAGGGCATACTGAATAAAAGACACCAAAATGACAAGAAGAGAAGCTCTGCCACAGAAAGGGCTTGCTCGTGCCAGTAACCCTGGCTGCCTCCAGGGTTAGTTCAATCTAAGGGAAATGGAACTTTTAACATTTCTGCTATCCTGACATTAGAAACCAACTTCCAGTGACCCCTTACTCAAATATTTTATTACAAATTGTCCCAATTCAAAGTTTCATTCATTCATGCATAGGGAAAGAAATTCTATTGAAATCTGGAGAGAAAAAAATCTTAAAATTTGGACTAAATAAACATATTACTTTCCCAGTAAGGACATCCAATAAGTATATCATCTCTCTTTTAATTAGGGTATACAATTATTTACCTCTCTTCCTAATTGCTTTACAACTAATTTTAAAATAATCTTGGTATTGTAAATAGAATTGCACTTTGCTTAGTGCTATTTTTTTTATTCAGTACAAAATACATAAATTATTAAAAATAGCATTATGGCCTATGATGGGCTTCCCCGGTGGCTCAGTGGTAAATAATTTGCTTGCAATGCAGGAGAGGAAGGAGACATTGGTTCGATCCCTGTGTCAGGAAGATCCCCTGAAGGAGGAAATGGCAACCATGCCAGTATCCTTGCTGAGAAAATCCCATGGACAGAGGAGCCTGGCAGGCTATGTTCCATGTGATCATAAAGAGTTGGACACAACTGAGCGACTGAGCATGCACACATACAGCCTATTATAGCTGATTGTTATCTACTCACACATAACTTAAAAACTAAAAAGGAAGCATAATGGAGAAGTTTCTTTTAACATCATCTGTAGCAACTGCAGTAGAGGCATCAAAAACAAGTGTGTAGTACTATAGAGTTTATGTAGGACATTCATAAGGTATATATTAAGTATCACAAACACCTCATGAATTGATATGGCAAGGATTACTCTTATCAATTTTTTAGAGATAAGCCTCTGACAGACTTTATATGTAAATTCAGCATTCTTTTACTGCCACGTTGCTTCCCATATTCATATGATGAAACATATGAATCAATTATAAAAGCACTTTGAACAAAAATGTTGTCAGGGCTTATGCAAAAGTGTAAGGGTGTAAGATGTTAAACAGTACATGACAGCCAAGCAAATTAACCTCAACTGCCTAGTCACAACATAGATGGATGATACAATTTTGATAAGGAAAGATTCAGATTTCCATGAAAAATGTGGAGGTCCAGGCTTTCACTGGACTTCCCAGGTGGTGCTAGTGGTAAAGAACCTCCCTGCCAATGCAGGAGACTTAAGAGACACAGGTTCAACCCCTGGGTCAGGAAGAAACCCTGAAGGAGGGCACAACAACCCACTCCAGTATCCTTGCATGGAGAATCCATGGAGCCTGGTGGTCTAAGGTCCATAGGGTCTCAAAGAGTCAGATATGACTGAAGCAACCTGGCAGGCACAATCTTTCACTGAGGCCTTCTGCTCACACTACTTCAGATATGCAAAAGCTTCTTCCTTTATGCGGGAAGCTTACAGTCATTCCAGGGAATCAAAACGATACAATGGGAGAAGAAGCTCCAGGTAAAGTGAAAATTTGCTTAGAGATACTATAAAGGAATATTTCTATTGTTGCTATACCCTCAACCTAAAATCAATTCAGTTTTTTAACCCACAAACATGGTTTAGAAAATGATTGTATATGTGCATCAATCAGTATCTGAGCATAAAATCAGGTAGTTCTTAAAATGATTTGAATAGAGTATGAAATAAGAAATATTTTCAAAGATGTGACCAGTTTGTAGGAATACCACTGGAAATAATAACACAAACCCCTGGGGCCAGTAAAGAATGAGGAGAGATTTAATGGGCTATAGGTGGTGAATGGTGACAACCGTCTTGAGATGAAGTAGCTATGTGGTTTATTTACAGATGCACCTAGTCCATGGTGATCTCAAAGGAAAGATAGAAACTAATCCAATGTCACTGTCTTTGATCTAATTAATCTCCACATTCCCTGTTTTGTACTAATCCAAAATGAAGTCAGAAGACAAGGTATCTTTTAAGGTAAACAATCTGGTGGCACTTTCAAGGTGGAAAAGATGAAATGGTGATTTGTAGGGACATTTATTGAATTTTGAATTGTTTTTTAAATGTAGTGGACAGAAAGATAAATTAATTAAAACTAAAACACTGTGTGATTCTCTTGGGACCTAACTTTGCAATAGAAATGGTAGCTACATAAACATAAGGCAAGCATTCTTAGTTTATTAATAGTCTAATATTCCCAAAGTGTTAGTAAAAATACAAACAATGGTATAAATTGCTCTTATATTCCTTGTTCAACTTGCTAAAAGTTCTTTAATCTATAATGTCCATCAAATAAAATACAAACAATGGTATAAATTGCTCTTATATTCCTTGTTCAACTTGCTAAAAGTTCTTTAATCTATAATGTCCATCAAATAATGTGCCTAATATTAAAGCAATGTTCAGTTCAGTTTAGTCACTCAGTCATGTCCAACTCTTTGCGACCCCACAAACTACAGACAGCCAGACCTCCCTGTCCATCACCAACTCCCAGAGTCCACCCAAACCCATGTCCATTGAGTCGGTGATGCCATGCAACCATCTAATCCTCTGTCATCCCCTTGTCCTCCTGCCCTCAATCTTTCCCATCATCAGGGTCTTTTCCAATGAGTCAGCTCTTCGCATCAGGTAGCCAAAGTATTGGAGTTTCAGCTTCAGCATCAGTCCTTCCAATGACACCCAGGACTGATTTCCTCTAGGATGGACTGGTTGGATCTCCTCACAGTCCAAGGAACTCTCAAGAGTCTTCTCCAACACGACAGTTCAAAAGCATCAATTCTTCTGCACTCAGCTTTCTTTATAGTATAGCACACACATCCATACATTACTATTGGAAAAACCATAGCCTTGACTAGACTCACCTTTGTTGGCAAAGTAATGTATCTGCTTTTTAATGCGCTGTCTAGGTTGGTCATAACGTTCCTTCCAAGGAGTAAGCATTTCTTAATTTCATGGCAGCAATCACAATCTACAGTGATTTTGGAGCACAGAAAAATAAAATCTGACACTGTTTCCACTCTTTCCTATCTATTTCCCATTAAGTGATAGGACCGGATGCCATGATCTTAGTTTTCTGAATGTTGAGCTTTAAGCTAACTTTTTCACCATCCTCTTTCACTTTCATTAAGAGGCTCTGTAGTTCTTCTTCACTTTCTGCCATAAGGATGGTGTCATCTGCATATCTGAGGTTATTGATATTTCTCCCAGCAATCTTGATTACAGCTTGTGCTTCCTCCAGCCCAGTGTTTCTCATGATGTACTCTGCATATAAGTTAAATAAGCAGGATCACAATACAGCCTTGACATACTCCTTTTCTATTTGAAACCAGTCTGTTGTTCCATGTCCAGTTCTAACTGTTGCTTCCTGACCTGCATACAGATTTCTCAAGAGGCAAGTCAGATGGTCTGGTATTCCCATCGCTTTCAGAATTTTCCACAGCTTACTGTGATCCATACAGTCGAAGGCTTTGGCAGAGTCAATAAAGCAGAAATAGATGTTTTTCTGGAACTCTCTTGCTTTTTGGATGATCCAGTGGATGTTGGCAATTTGAATTGTGGTTCCTCTGCCTTTTCTAAAACTAGCTTGAACATCTGGAAGTTCAGGGTTCACATAATGCAAAGCCTGGCTTGGAGAATTTTAAGCATTACTTTACTGGCGTGTGAGATGAGTGCAATTGTGTGGTAGTTTAAGCATTCTTTAGGATTGCCTTTCTTAGGGATTGGAATGAAACCGGACCTTTTCCAGTCCTGTGGCCACTGCTGAGTTATCCAAATTTGCTGGCAGATTGAGTGCAGCACTTTCACAGCATCATCTTTCAGGATTTGAAATAGCTCAAATGGAATTCCATCACATCCATTAGCTTTGTTCGTAGTGATGCTTTCTAAGGCCCACCTGACTTCACATTCCAGGATGTCTGGCACTAGGTGAGTTATCACACCATTGTGATTATCTGGTTCATGAAGATTTTTTTGTACAGTTCTTCTGTGTATTCTTGCCACCTCTTCTTAATATGTTTTGCTTCTGTTAGGTCCATACCATTTCTGTCCTTTACTGAACCCTCTTTGTGTGAAATATTCCCTTGGTATCTCTAATTTTCTTGAAGAGATCTCTAGTCTTTCCCATTCTGTTGTTTTCCTTTATTTCTTTGCATTGATCACTGAGGAAGGCTTTCTTATCTCTCCTTGCTATTCTTTGGAACTCTGCATTCAAATGGGTATATCTTTCCTTTTCTCCTTTGTTTTTTGCTCCCCTTCTTTTCACAACTATTTGTAAGGCCTCCTCAGAAAGCCATTTTGCTTTTTTGCATTTCTTTTCCATGGGGATGGTCTTGATTCCTGTCTCCTGTGCAGTGTCACGAACCTCTGTCCATAGTTCATCAGGCACTAAAGGGACAAAGCAGTATTAGATACTCATTAATTAAAAGCATGGGGTTTGGAATCTGACAGACATGAATTTTAAATATTACTCAGTTGGCAATTTATCACGTGATTTTCAGAAGTTACCCGACTTCTCTACATACCATTTCAACATCTATGAAATGGCAATAATAATGACAATTATTTCATAGATCTAAGATGATTAAATAAGTTAAGATAAAATGTCTAGCCCAGTTTTTGTTACATAAAATGTCCTCAGTCAAGTTTAGCTCCCAGTAATATTATTAGTAGTAGCTCAGCTATATCTAATTACTTTGTACATCTAGATGAGATATGGTATCTCCCTAGGAAAATTCCTTTCAAATATTGCTTTTACCAGGACTGGGAGAGCCATGTTGATTCTCTAACATATGAGCATTGGTGTATTCATAATTTATTAGCCAATCAGTCTCTATTACTCAAAACCTCTCTACACTAGAAATGGGAGCTAAGCAACATACTTGCATAATGTGTCAGGGATAATTGTATCAAGCTTTTATGATATGTTAGAATATGTCACTCAGGACATTTTGCAGAGAAACCATTTCTTCTACATGTGGTATTTTTGATATTTTCTGCTGTGAATATGAGCTTCATTTAACAATATCAAAATATTGGGGGAAAATATTTGATTCTGTGTTTCTCTATGGTCACCATCACCCATAAGTTAAATTTAGTTAGTAATCTAAAAACTACAGTTCTATGAAGACCTACAAGACCTTTTAGAACTAACACCCAAAAAGATGTCCTTCTCATTATAGGGGACTGGAATGCAAAAGTACGAAGTCAAGAAACACCTGGAGTAACAGGCAAATTTCGCCTTGGCATATGGAATGAAGCAGGGCAAAGGCCAAGAGAACGCACTGGCCATAGCAAACACCCCTTCCAACAACACAAGAGAAGATTCTACACATGGACATCACCAGATGGTCAACACCAAAATCAAATTGATTATATTCTTTGCAGCCAAAGATGGAGAGGCTCTATACAGTCAGCAAAAACAAGACCAGGAGCTGACTATGGCTCAGATCATGAACTCCTTATTGGCAAATTCAGACTTAAACTGAAGAAAGTAGGTAAAACCACTAGACCATTCGGTATGATGTAAATCAAATCCCTTATGACTGTACAGTGGAAGTGAGAAATAGATTTAAGGGACTAGATCTGATAGACATAGAGCCTGATGAACTATGGACGGAGGTTTGTAACATTGTACTGGAGACAGGGATCAAGGCCATCCCCATGGCAAAGAAATGCAAAAAGGCATAATGGCTGTCTGAAAAAGGCCTTAAAATAGCTGTGAAAAGAAGAGAAGTGAAAAGTCATGGAGAAAAGGAAAGATATACCCATTTGAATGCAAAGTTCCAAAGAATAGCAAGGAGAGATAAGAAAGCCTTCCTCAGTGATCAATGCAAAGAAATAGAGGCAAACAACAGGACGGGAAAGACTAGAGATCTCTTCAAGAAAATTAGAGATATCAAGGGAACATTTCAGGCAAATATGGGTTCAATAAAGGACAGAAATGGTATGGACCTAACAGAAGCAAAACATATTAAGAAGAGGTGGCAAGAATACACAGAAGAACTGTACAAAAAAAATCTTCATGAACCAGATAATCACAATGGTGTGATAACTCACCTAGAGCCAGACATCCTGGAATGTGAAGTCAGGTGGGCCTTAGAAAGCATCACTACAAACAAAGCTAATGGATGTGATGGAATTCCATTTGAGCTATTTCAAATCCTGAAAGATGATGCTGTGAAAGTGCTGCACTCAATCTGCCAGCAAATTTGGATAACTCAGCAGTGGCCACAGGACTGGAAAAGGTCCGGTTTCATTCCAATCCCTAAGAAAGGCAATCCTAAAGAATGCTTAAACTACCACACAATTGCACTCATCTCACACGCCAGTAAAGTAATGCTTAAAATTCTCCAAGCCAGGCTTTGCATTATGTGAACCCTGAACTTCCAGATGTTCAAGCTAGTTTTAGAAAAGGCAGAGGAACCACAATTCAAATTGCCAACATCCACTGGATCATCCAAAAAGCAAGAGAGTTCCAGAAAAACATCTATTTCTGCTTTATTGACTCTGCCAAAGCCTTCGACTGTATGGATCACAGTAAGCTGTGGAAAATTCTGAAAGAGATGGGAATACCAGACCACCTAACTTGCCTCTTGAGAAACCTGTATGCAGGTCAGGAAGCAACAGTTAGAACAGGACATGGAACAACAGACTTGTTCCAAATAAGAAAAGGAGTACATCAAGGCTGTATATTGTGATCCTGCTTATTTAACTTATATGCAGAGTACATCATGAGATGGAAGAAGCATCTGGGCTGGAAGAAGCACAAGCTGGTGTCAAGAGTGCCGGGAGAAATATCAATAACCTCAGATATGCAGATGACACCACCCTTATGGAAGAAAGTGAAGAGGAACTAAAAAGCCTCTTGATGAAAGTGAAAGAGGAGAGTGAAAAAGTTGGCTTAATTCAACATTCAGAAAACTAAGATCATGGCCTCTGGTCCCATCACTTCATGGGAAATAGATGGGGAGACAGTGGAAACAGTGTCAGATTTTATTTTTTGGGGCTCCAAAATCACTGCAGATGGTGACTGCAGCCATGAAATTAAAAGACGCTTACTCCTTGGAAGGAAAGTAATGATCAACCTAGATAGCATATTAAAAAGCAGAGACATTACTTTGCCAACTAAGGTCCATCTGGTTAAGACTACGGTTTTTCCAGTAGTCATGTATGGATGTTATAGTTGTACTGTGAGGAAAGCTGAGCACCAAAAAATTGATGGTTTTGAACTATAGTGTTGGAGAAGACATTTGCGAGTCCCTTGGACTGCAAGGAGATCCAACCAGTCCATCCTGAAGGAGATAAGTCCTGGGTGTTCATTGGAAGGACTGATGCTGAAGCTGAAACTCCAATACTTTGGCCACCTCATGCAAAGAGTTGACTCATTGGAAAAGACCGTGATTCTGGGAGGGATTGGGGGCAGGAGGAGAAGGGGATGACAGAGGATGAGAAGTCTGGATGGCATCACCGTCTCAATGAGCGTGAGTTTGAGTAAACTCCGTCACTTGGTGATGAACAGGGAGGCTTGGTGTGCTGTTATTCATGGGTTCGCAAAGAGTCAGGCAAGACTGAGGAAGTGAACTGAACTGAACGGATGGTCTTAAATTTTATTCAAATTTTAAGTCAAGATAGACCCCTGGAATGAATGAATAAATTATTGAATTAATGAAATTCAGTAATAGTTGAAAAAGATAAAAGTATAAAAAGTAAGTTTAAAATCACCCATAAATCTCTAAAATATAATACATATGCTTATATATGCATGCTAAGTTGCTTCAGTCATGTCCGATTCTGTTGAACCTATAAACTGCAAACTGCCAGGCTTCTCTGTCCATGGGATTCTCTAGGGAAGAATATTGTAGTGGGTTGCCCTGCCCTCTTCCATGGAAACCAGGATCAGTCCTGCGTCTTTTATATCTCCTGCATTGGCAGTTGGATTCTTTACTTCTAGAGTCACCTGTGAAGCCCCATGCTTATATATATGTGTGTGTGTGTGTGTGTCACACACACACACGCTATGTATGTATGTGTGTAAAAACCTGACCCCCACAGCTCAAACCATACTTTCCAGAGGAAAGCACTGTGGATATTTTGGTTTTTGTCCTTCCTATTTTTCCTAAAGGTTTTATAAACATAAATTATATTCATATTGGCATCAACATCTTGTATAGAGTTATTTTGAAGTAAATATGCAAGAATATGTGCTTTATTTACAAAATGGTTTCATATGATAAATTTACATTCTCATTAACAATATGATATGAACAACTTTCCAGTATAACACTTATAGTTCTATACCATTCTTTTATAATGACTATATACAAATCCATTGGGTATCTATAACATCACTTTTTTATAAACATTTAAGTTCTTCCCAGTTTGGGGTATGTTTTTGTTTTATTATCATGAAAAAGACTTAAAGAGTTATCCATAGACATAAATATTTTTACTTATCTATATTAGTACAGTTTTTTTCCCAAAAATTAAAGCTTATAGGTGAGATTGCTAATTGGTTGCATAGTATAGTTTGAATTTTAATAAGTACTTCCCAACTGCTTTTCAAGGAGCTTATATTAATTTACACTCCCTCCCTGCCAAGAGTGTATGAGAGAACTCTGGCATTTGTGTTTTTCTGGACTAGAAAGCATTCTTTTTTTTAATCTCAAAGATTACACTGGTACAGATGTTATCTCTGTATGTAGAGTAATGATATATTCATATGAACATGTGTTCTATTGCATCCCCACATTTATATACTATCCATGTTCGGTAATATTTTAAATGTGTTGGCAGTATGGACTATGTCTAACACTAATGGTGTAAGTCTCATGGAGTCAAGCATTCTGTGATGTCATGCATTCTGTGGACAGCTCAGCAACTGTTTGCTTTGATGTTGAGAACCACATTCTGCCAGAGTCTGTGCTGACAGACAATAGTCATCCAGTCTGTTCCACAGGACTGAACTGTTTGTTGAAATAAGCCATTAGGAGTAATGAAGCAATGTGAAACTAAGATAATTTCTCTTGAGTTTGCTAATACTAAATAAATACATACTCTGTCAAGGCAACCAGTATGAGACCTGCTGCTTATTTGAGCTCATAGATGGTAGCAAAATCAATTAGCCTTTTCTACCCATGGAAAGTTACTGATATTGACCCAGTTTATAAAGCTACATGTATTTAATTGGTTAAAAATCTTCAATTCTGTATTTTTCTATAGAAATGATAAGAAGTGATCCAGTTCTCTAAACTTCATTGTAATAAAATCAACTCATTTTAATGGCCTAACTTTCTCTGAGGTACCAAAATGTCTCATCAATATTACCTCAGGTCTCACCATAACTTTGATCAAGACATAATACAAGCTGATCTTGTAGAAGTAATAAAGACTAAAAATGTATTTGATATTATCCTCCTCTTCAAAATAAAGGCAAAGTAGTTATGGAGTTTTTCATTATCTTCATAGTGGCATCATTTAAAGATTGCAAAATGTTAGATATAACTGGAATATCCAAAGGTTATGTATTGATTGAGTAAATAATGACACAGGCTAAGAAATATTTTGAAGTCTAGTAAAAAGAGATACTTTGAAAGAGTGTCTTACGAGATGGAGACATTTTCATGATAGGCTTTTTAGCTTACAAAAGGAGTATGTTGAATAAAATATGTATTTGTGTGTGTGTGTACTTAATCATGTCCAACTGACTCTTTGCAATATGTATGTGCTGAGTGAGTACTAAGTCGCTTTTAGTTGTGTCTGACTCTCTGCGACCCTATGGACTATAGTCTACCAGGCTCCTCTGTTCATGGTATCCTCCAGGCAGGAATAATGGACTGGGGTTCCATTGCCCTCCTCAAGGGAACCTTCCCAACCTGGGGATCAAACCCATGTCTCTTATGTCGCCTATCTTGACAGGTGTTGTTCTTTAACATTAGCACCACATTGCAATATGTATAGTTGGATTTTGCTCTGTAGAACAAAATGTACTTAAGTATCCAGAAATAATACTCTAGGTTAACAATAGTTATTGCTAGTTTGTAGTGTGATGAAAGATTTATATTTTCCTCTTAGTTTTTTTCAAATATTCTGAAGTAATTCCAAAAGTATTTATATAAGACATAAGGAGGAAATTTTTAATCTTCAAATGAAAAAGCACTGGAAAGGGCTATCAAAAAAAGTTGTAAGGCTTCCATCCTGGGGATTGTTGAAGATGATGATAGGCTTAGACATTTTTTTTTTTTCTTAATCTGAGTGTGGATAACTTGGACCTGGTGTATTACATGGGCTTTGACATCAGACCTGGGTACAAATCTCAGCTCTGACATTTACAGGCTAAATTACTTTGGACCAATTTTATCCCCAGTTTGAGCTATACTTTTCTTATCCACTAAATGGGTATAATAAAACAAATCCTGCAGTTTCTGTGGGAATTAAAAATGTAAGAAAAATCACTACCTACCTAGCACATGTGTGGATGTGCTTAGTTGTTCAGATGTGTCTGACTTTGTGACCACATGGAATGTAGCCCTCCAGGCTCCTTTGCCCATGGGACTGGAGTGGGTAGCCATTCATTTCTCCAGGGGGTCTTTCTGACCCAGGGATCAAACCCGCATCTCCTGCATTGCAGGCAGATACTTTACTGACTGAACCACCAGAGAAGCCCTACTTAACACATGCCCAGCATATATTAGGTATGGAGAGAAGGAATATCTATCCACCAAGCCTGTTTCCCCATCTTTTTAGGTGCACAGCTAGTCTACATTTCTCAGCCTCAATTGCATTTAAGGGTGATAACTTTACAGAGTTGTGGAAATTGTAGTCTAGGCAGATATGTTGTATGCCAATTACAGTTCCACAATATTAAAACCTCCTGCAAAATCCTCCAGTCTCCCTGGATGTGCTAGGTGGAAGGTGATGCCACTAGTTGAAGGTTGCAGAGCCTCTGACAGCCTGAGTTTTTAAATTACTAAATCAGGAATGCCTCACTTCCTTCACCTAATGAACATTAGGAGAACAATGAATTTTATTGTGTGAAGTTACTGGAATTCTTAAATTTATTTTTATGCCAGTTAGTGTTAAAAGCAAAGAGGAATTAAAGAGCCTGTTGATGAGGGTGAAAGAGGAGACTGAAGAAGCTAGCTTAAAACTCAACATTCAAAAAACCAAGATCATGGCATCCAGTCCCATCACTTCATGACAAATAGATGGGGAAAAGTGGAAACAGTGATAGGCTTTATTTCCTTGGGTTCCAAAATCACTGCAGACAGTGACTGAAGCCATGAAAGAAATTAAAAGACACTTGTTCCTTGAAGAAAAGCTATGACAAACAGTATATTGAAAAGCAGAGACATCGCTTTGCCAACAAATGTCTGTTTTGTCAAAGCTATGGTTTTTCCAGTAGTCACGTGTGGATGTGAGAGTTAGACCATAAAGGCTGAGTGCCTGAAGAATTGATGCTTTTGAATTGTGGTGCTGGAGAAGACTCTTGAGAGTCCCTTTGACAGCAAGATCAAACCAGTCAATTCTAAAAGATATCAACCCTGAATATTCATTGGAAGGACTGATGCTGAAGCTCCAATACTTTGGCCACCCGATGTGAAGAGCCGATTCACATATCCTGAGGCTAGGAAAGATTGAAGGCAAAAGGAAAAGAGGGCAGCAGAGGATGAGGTGGTTCAATGGCATCACCAACTCAAAGGACATGAGTTTTAGCAAACTTCAGGAGATGGTACATGGGATTGCAGAGTTAGACATGACTTAATGACTGAATAACAAGCAATGTTACCTTAACTAATAGAAAGTACCCAATAAATGATAATGATAATAGCTGTTTGGTGACTCAGTGGTAAAGAATCCGCCTGCCAATGCAGGCAATGTGTTCAATCCCTTGGTTGAGACGATCCCCTGGAGAAGCAAATTGCAACCCACTCCAGTATTCTTGCCTGGGAAATGCCATGGACTGAGGACCCTGGGGAACAATCCATGGTGTCACAAAAAAAGTCAGAAATGACTTAGTGACTAAACAGCAATAACATAATAATTACTATCCTCTCTTCTAAGATTTCCTTATTTATATTTGAGTTGAAATGCAAGGAAGTAGAAGAGAAGTAGGGACCAAAATTAAAGAGTTGAGGGTAAGGCTAGGAAATGATCTATGGTGACTAACTTGTCACCTGATTCCCAAAATAGAAAGGAAAAGCTCATACAGAAATGTGGTCTAGTGAGGCAAGTGTTTCAAGGAGGGTACATGATATTTTGTCACATCCATCACAAGGTTTACACAATAGTTTCCTACTTAAAGAATAAAAGCTCACTAACCACTCCAAAAGTATCTTCAAACTGCTGCTATCCAGTTGACACATGTGACCTTTTCCTTCCTGTAGAATATAGAGACAAACTGTTCCAAAATTAATGTATGCATTGCCTTTGTCTTTAAGTCAGAAGCCCAAAGATCTGGCTACTTGTGGTCATGAAAGCTACCCTAGACTCATTCCCAAAGCAGGATATTTTTCACTGTTAAGGTAATCCCTGCACATATCAGGTTTGCAAAGCCTTTGGGATGCAAAGTGTTCTGTAATTGTCAGATGTTCTTTAAATTATTAGGCAGTACACAGGATAAAAGTGGCTCTAAATGCTACAAGTATCAAAGGATATAGTCAATGCTCTGTAAAAAATTGCAATAAGTCATGCAAACCCTCTGCTACAGGCATGATAATAGAAGTTCAGTTTTTGATTGTCCTTCCTGTAAAGCCTTAGTCTTATTTAGGCATAGAATCCATGTTCTAAGTTGGTATACAATGTTCAGATGGTGATAATTTCAGCTATTTTTAAAACCTGGTGAAAATGTCTATTGCTTCTATACACTTGAAGTGAATACTTCAAATCCCCATAAGAATGCTGTATGTAATTACATTACTGTATAATAAGTGCAGTTGTGAGATGAAATGGAATAAGTTTCAGGAGAAGAGTTCAAGAATTTCAGTATATAATGATACATTCTCAGTTCTGCAATTCAAAAAGAGATATAATATGACACAGACTTCCAAAGATCCACATTAGAAAAAAAAAGCCTCAAGCAATAGACTGATGTGATGAGTACTAACAAAAACATCTGAATGCTACACTGTGATTTTCAAATTCTGTGCTTAATTTGGACACCACCATCCCCAAATAGGGTCAAAAGTTTAAATGGAACATTAGAGAAAATTAGACATTAGAGAAAGTTGTAACTAACTAGGTCAGAAGTGTTCAGAGTGTCAAAAATCAGAATATCTATAAAAGGGCAGGGAAATGTCACCAGGCTACAAGAAGAAAGTGATGACTGCATAAAATTTCATTATTCTAAAAGATAGTATTGTTGGGAGAAAGCAAGAAAACTAATTCCTGGCAGTTAAAGAGTAAAAATAAAGATAACTTACCTGCCCTAAAGGTTTCCCCAAAATTACATACTAAATAAATTAAAGCAATTACCAGGCCAGTATCTGTGAAAATTGTGCTGAAGAAGGATCCCCTCTCTCAATATGTCCTAATTTATTTCTGCTATCTTCTAGGTCTCTAACTTAGTGTTGTGAAATCGCTGAAGCAGACTGTCATTTGAAAATCCACTTGCGATCTGTTTAAATATGCCTTTTAAAGTTTAGAATGAAAGCTACCTAATTATACATATTTATTCATATGTCTCTACTTCTTGATTTAAGTATGTTGCTTCATATTTAACTAAATATAATATCTTTGTTACTATAAAAAGAAAGAACCTATTTTATAGGAAAACCATTGCTTTAAAGGTATGTACGAAGTTTCATCTTGTAGTATTCAGTATATGTAACTCCTCAAATAGACATACCTGATTATTTTGAAGGGGACTTATAGGAAATAAATAGAAAATATATTTTGGTCCAGGAAGCTTAATCTGCTGGTAGTGGTCAGGCAAAGGGACTGTTGGGGTCTGCAAGTGACCAAAATAAATAGTATCTCTCTTCACCTTAATTCCTTTAAAAGCTAATCTGAAAGAAATATAACTTTATAATATTCAAATTTAGAATCAGTCAGTTTAACACCACCACCCCACTCACCAGTCATATCAGCAGTCTACTAGGAGAAGTGCTTTCACGTTGAGTGGAGGAGAATGCATTTACTTTGCAGGAAGGCAACCTACCTAGGGAAAGAAGAAATTGCGTAGATGTTGAGCATCTTTTCATGTGTTTGTTAGCCATCTGTATGTCTTCTTTGGAGAAATGTCTGTTTAGGTGTTTGGCCCGTTTTTTGATTGGGTTGTTTATTTTTCTAGAATTGAGCTTCATGAGCTGCTTGTATATTTCTGAGATTAATTCTTTGTCAGTTGCTTCATTTGCCATCATTTTCTCCCATTGTGAAGGCTGTCTTTTCACCTTGCTTATAGTTTCCTTTGTTGTGCAGAAGCTTTTAAGTTTACTTAGGTCCCATTTGTTTATGTTTGCTTTTATTTCCATTATTCCAGGAGGTGGGTCATAGAGGATCCTGATGTGATTTATGGCAGAGAGTGTTTTGCCTATGCTTCCCCTGAAGAGTTTTATAGTTTCTGGTCTCACATTTAGATCTTTAATCCATTTTGAGTTTATTTTTGTGTATGGCATTAGAAAGTGTTGAGAGAGTCATTTCCTAGGTAGGTTGATAAGAAGTCTAGGGGTCTCCAAGGAGAGAGGGGTCTGGGATTCTCAAGGAGGAAGAAAGAACAAACTTTTTTCCCCTCTACATTCCTTAGGATTATATAACAATAATTTATCCTTCCTGAGGACAGTCTCTGGATTAAACCTTCTGGCTAATCCTGTTATCTTAAAATGTAAATTATGGGAGTAGGTCTGGTGAGGTCTTTACAACCTTCTTTGGATTCACTGGGGAGTATATAACAGAATTGCTAACACTAGCAAGGGAGTACTCTTTCCGCCTCCTTCTGCTGTCTATGTCAGAAGCTTTCTCTACCCCTTTTATACTTTAGTAAACTCTATTGCACAAAAGTTCTGAGCGATAAAGCCTCGTCTCTGGTCACGGGTTGAATTCTTCTCCTCCAGAGGCCAAGAATCCTGGCGTCTTTTTGTGGGCTCAGCAACAACCTTTAAGTGTTCTAGCTTCATTCTTTTACAAGTGGTTGACCAGTTTTCCCAGCACCACTTGTTAAAGAGATTGTCTTTTCTCCATTGTATATTCTTTCCTCCTTTGTCAAAGATAAGATGTCCATAGGTGCGTGGATTTATCTCTAGGCTTTCTATTTTGTTCCATTGATGTATATTTCTGTCTTTGTGCCAGTACCATACTGTCTTGATGACTGTAGCTTTGTAGTACAGCCTGAAATCAGGCAGGTTGATTCCTCCAGTTCCATTCTTCTTTCTCAAGATTGCTTTGGCTATTTGAGGTTTTGGTATTTCCATAAAAACTGTGAAATTATTTGTTCTAGTTCTGTGAAAAATACCGTTGGTGGTTTGATAGGGATTGCATTGAGTGTATAGTTTGCTTTGGGTAGTATACTCATCTTGATATGCTTAACTTCTAGACTTCAAAGAAGGCCACGTTAAACATTTTGCAAAGAAAAAATTAGAAACTAGATGGTCTGATTTGTTTTCCACTCAGGATCCTGGTAGGGAACAGAATTCATTCAGATGGTTTGCACACTTTAATGGGGGTTCTATATCTAAAGATGTAGGCAGGGAGTCTTTGTCAGCCAGGCTGCTATAATAAAAAACAATAGACTGTGTGTACTAGTCTTCTATTTATGCATGATAAATTACAACAAACTTAACAACTTTAAATGACAAAAATTTATTATCTCACAGTTTCCATGGATCAGTGTTAGTTGCTCAGTGGTATCTGACTCTTTGAGATTCCATGGACTGTAGCCCACCAGGCTTTTCTGTGCATGAAATTCTCCAGGCAAGAATACTGGAGTGGATAGGCATTCCTTTCTCCAGGGGATTTTCCAGGCACTGGGATTGAACCTTGGCCTCCTGCATTGCACATGGATTAACAAGGCTTCCAAGGTGCTAAAGAACCCACCTGCCAATGCAGGAGACATAAGAGTTGTGCATTTGATCCCTGGGTCAGGAAGATTCCCCTGGATAAGGGTGTGGCAACCCATTCCAGTATTCTTATCTGGGGAGTCACCTGGACAGAGGAGCCTGCTGGGCTACAGTCCATAAGGTCACAAAGCATCAGATATGACTGAATTGACAGACACACAAGCATACACATCCTGAAATTAAGGTGTTGTCTAGACTTTCCTATATGGAGGATGTCGGGGGAAAGCTTCTGCCACAGTCTTTCTTTCATAGGGAGAATTTGGTTCCTAGTGGTTGTAGGACTGAAATATTCTTGTCTTTACTGGCTATCAGTCACATTTCTTCCCTTGTAACCCCCTTCATCTTCAATTCATCAACATTGCACCAAATCCTTCTTATGCCTTAAAGCTCTGACTTCTTCACTCTAAATTCTAGATCCAGTTTTAGATGATTAAGTCAGTCCCATATAAATAATACCCACAGCTGTCATCAACCTTTTTGGCACCAGGGACTGGTTTCTTGGAAAACAAGCTTTCCATGGACCAGGGAAGGGGTGGGGGTTCCAGGGTGATTCAAGCATATTACATTTATTGTGCACTTTATTTCTGTTATTATTTCTTTATGCTATATAATGAAATAAGTATGCAACTCATCATAATGCAGAATCAATGGGAACCCTGAGGTGTTTTCCTGGGGATGATGGGAGCCGGTGATGCTGAAAGTGTGTTGCTTATGCCCATTCTACTCCGTAATCTTGTCTCAGTTCCTGTCACTGCAGAAAAGCCTACTTCAGAAAGATAGGGTGTTGGAAATGGAAGCAGACTTTTCAGTGATTATTGTGGCAATCTCAGGATATTCCTGTTTGACTTTAATCCAGAATGTATGAAGATGATTTGAAGTTTTCTCAAAGATACTTTTGCAATCTCAAACAGTTGATCCTCTTCTAGCATGAACAAAGTTGATTCACCTGGCTTATTCATAATTGAGTCTTGGATCCATTCCTTCTCAGTTCGGGGATATTTTGTGGTCAGGAAATAAAGCTCAAACTCTCCTGAAAGCTGTGATAGGTGATTATGCACCAGCTGGGAGAAAGATGGCTCTGGTTCAATCTCTTTCAAAATCTCTGCTAATGTTTGAAACATGTCCAAAAGCCTAATGTTTACTCGTCAGCTTCACAATTCCTATTTGGCTTTGAATGCAGCCATTTTACCTGCCAACTTGAACACAGTTGTCATTCTCCCCTGAAGTAACAGATTGAGTTTGTTGAGCAGGTTGAATATATCACACAAATAAGCAAGTTTTGACCCACTCTGTGTCACTGAAATGTGCAGCCAGTGGAGACTTTTATTCTAAATCTCTAGAGTAATTCTCATAATTCAATAACTCTGGCCAGTGATCTGCCTTAGAAAACCATCTCACTTCCATGTATAAGAGAAGATGTGTGTACTCTGCATCCATCGCCTCACAGAGCTGTGTGACCAGATATGAATTAAGGGCATGTACTTTAATATGGCTGATAATTTTAATCACATTCTGCAAAACGTTGTTAAGTTTAGGTGACATTTTTTGGGGGGCTAGCCAGCATTTGTCTATGGATGACACAGTGCATAGACTCACATTCAGACGCAACCTCTTGGACCCGACTAGTGAAACCAGAGGGCTTTCCAGGTGGCTCAGTGGTAAAGAATTTATTCTGCTTGCCAAAGCAGGAGACATGGAAGGCACCAGTGACAACAATTTGAACCAGGGTCAGAAGATCTCCTTGAGCAGGAAATTGCAAGCCATTCCAGTATTCTTGCCTGGGAAATCCTATGAATAGAGGGGTCTGGCAGGCTACAGTCCATACGGTCACAGAGTCAAACATGACTGAGTGACTGAGCACTTCCAGTGAAACCAGAAAGTCATTTAATCATAGCAGCTGCTTCGTCCACATATATACCAACATAAGATGGTCAATTCAGTTTTCCTGATATGTTATGATATGATATTCAAAACAGGCTTCCCTGGTGCTCAGTGGTAAAGAACCCACCTGCCAATTCAGGACATGTGTGTTTGATTGCTGGGCCAGGAAGATCCCTTGGAGAAGGAAATGGCAACCCACTCCAGTATTCTTGCTTGGGAAATCCCATGACCAGAGGAGCCTGGCAGGCTACAGTCCATGGAATCACAGAAGAGTCAGACACAACTGAGCAACTTAACAACAGTCATGCAAAGATTTGGATAGTTCCGCAGCTGTGGTGTTGGTTGGCAACAAAAGCACACAAAACATATCCTCATGCACATTCTCCTGAAAAATATATCTCACAAAAACAAATATCATTGCCTTGTTAACATCAGTAGACTTGTCAACCTGAATTATGTATCATGGTGACATTATACCTCTCTAACAATTGTGCCTCAATATCCTCTGCTGTTTCATCAATTCATCTAGTTATGGTACTAGCTAAAAGAGGAGCATGTGCCATCTTTTGAACTGCAGGCTTTCCTAAAAGTTCATAACAAATGTCCTTAGCAGCAGACAGAATCAACTCTTTGCTAATACCAAAGGGCTTCTTTGCTTTAGCAATGCAATCAGGCACTAAGAATGATGCTCTCACTGCACATACACTTGATGAAGTGGTAGCCTTCAATAATTCTTTCTGTCTTGTGTGTTCACATTCTTTTCTTTTGAAAAACTCCAAAGGTTTATCTTTTAATACAGAGTGGTCTCCACATGGCAAAGAAATTTCAAAGGTTTCATGACTTCGTTAGATAGACAGTAGCCAAACATATTATGGAAAGCTTGGAGAACATGAATCAACTTTTGCAATGAGCTGTAATTTAAGCAAGACTCTTGGTGTCTTCTTTTTTAAAATTTATTTATTTTTTAATTAAAGAATAATTGCTTTACAGAATTTTGTTGTTTTCTGTCGAATATCAACAAGAATCAGCCATAGGTATACATAGGCCCCCTCCTTCTTGAACCTCCCTCCCATCTCCCTCCACATCCCATCCCTCTCCATTGTTACAGAGCCCCTATCTGAGTCCCCTGAGTCATACAGCAAATTCCCATTGGCTATCTATTTTACGTATTGTAAGTTCCCATGTTACTCTCTCCATACATCTCATCCTCTCTCTCCTACCCTCCGCTGTGTCCATAAGTCTGTTCTCTATATATGTTTCTCCATTGCTGTCCTGCAAATAAGTTCATCATTACCATCTTTCTAGATTCCACATATATATGTACTAGTATATATTTATCTTTCTCTTCCTGACTTACTTCACTATTTTCTTTTTTATTTATTTATTTTTTCCCATTTATTTGTATTAGTTGGAGGCTAATTACTTTAAAATATTGTAGTGGTTTTTGCCATACATTGATATGAATCAGCCATGGATTTTGGACTCTGTGGGAGAAGGTGAGGGTGAGATGTTTAGAGACAATAGCATCAAAACATGTATATCATCAAGGGTGAAACACTATTTTCTTTTAAATGCAGCTTTCCTTTTGTTGGCAGTCTCAGAGTTCTGCTGTCTCATCACTGGGTCTTTATCTCTTTTCAAAGAAGCTCTCCAGCTATGTTTGTTTTTTATTCATTTTGGCTAGGACTAACTTGTGGGTTTATGAAAACTGTGACTAAGACAAGTGCACTGTTTGGGAAAGAGGCATGGATGGAAGTGGTAAGTAAAATAATGAGCAGGCCACATTCAGACTAAAATTAAGTGTCAGATTCTGACTTAAAGCCTGACACCAGATGCAGCTATACAATTGATGTACATCAACTCATTTACCACTATAAAGCTTCTTACAAGATGCAACTTATTTGTCATTTGCCACTCACTGATAATGTTATAATGAGTCTGCACGTGATTGATTAATTATGGTCTCTGTGTAGTCAAACCTCTCGGGAAATGATAATATGCATTTGCAGCCACTCCCCAGTACGAGCATCACCAGTCCAGTTCTACCTCAGATCATCAAGCATTAGATTCTCATGAGTGTGTTGGTCCTTTAATGGACCAGAACCTGGTGGTCCAGAGTTGACAATAAGAAAGTAAGAGAGAGAAAGAGGCTGATATCCCCTGGTTTACGCGGAAAGCCAATAAAGCCCTGTTAGAGCTCACGCTGATGCATGTAGGCACCAGGCGCTCTCTCAAGTGGGTGAAGGCACAGTATGCCTTCTCGAGAGGGTCTTAGAAGCCCAGGCAAGAAAGTGAGCTCAGTGGGCTTCTGCGCTCCAAGGAATTAGCCTGAAAGAGAGAGAGAAGGAAAGAAAGAAAGAAAGACACGGGGACCCAAGCTCTGATGGAGCAAAGGTGTTTTAATCAACATGGTGTGGGCATATACACTGTCTTACAAGGTAGTTATTCTCAGCAAAGATAAAGATTAAAATTCCAGACTTACAAAACATAACTCGATCCCTATCAAAGAGACAGTTGCAAACAATCACTTTTTACCATACGGTTCAGAAAAAGGAAGAGGGTACTTATCACCATAATGAGAAATGCCTGGATTCCTCAGCCCCGGGAAAGGCATGCCTCCCCTCTTAATTACTGAATATTCAGGAATTAATTAGGACCAGAGGATTCCTGACAGACCCAAAACAGCACACAGGAAGCCTCTTGTTAAATGCTTTCTGATAATTCCCCCTATTTTATTATATTTGCAAAAAAAAAAAAAAAAAAAAGTCCTGACCAAATGAGTTTGGTTAGTATTAACCAACCTTATAGAAAGGCAACAATAAACAACAAATACAATTATCAAGACAATCACCAAAGTTACATTTCCAGACCTGATGCTGTGAGTAATACTTTGAAACCATCCTCGTGGGTCCAGCCCAGACAATCGATCAGCGAGCTGTCCAGCTGAAAGTTTTCAAATTATTGGAAGAGGGCAGACGTTTAGAAAAGTTTCAAAGATTTCCTTTTGCAGTAATTGTACATTCATAGAGGCATTATCATGTAAATGGATTTGATTTGTTCCCAGTTGTAGGTACTATGATTGAATTGAACAGGAGTAACACAAATTTGGAGAAGGCAATGGCACCCCACTCCAGTACTCTTGCCTGGAAAATCCCGTGGATGGAGGAGCCTGGTAGGCTGCAGTCCATGGGGATGCTAAGAGTCGGACATAACTGAGCGACTTCACTTTCACTTTTCACTTTCACGCATTGGAGAAGGAAATGGCAACCCACTCCAGTGTTCTTGCCTGGAGAATCCCAGGGACAGGGGAGCCTGGTGGGCTGACGTCTATGGGGTTGCACAGAGTTGGACATGCCTGAAGAGACTTAGCAGCAGCAGCAGCAACACAAAATTGGCAATTAATACAAGTTACAGGTTAAATCATAAGTGGGACACAGGCCTGTATAAAATATGACTGATTATAGTGAAAAAAAAAAAGTTACTATGACCACGACTGGTCCCTGTGAAATGTCTGGTCTAAGTTCCAAGTTTTTCGGTGCTGGCAGCAAGTTTCCAAATGCCCCATTGTTCAGGCCTAATTCGTTTATTGAGGATGATTCGAGGAGGAGGAGGAGGTGCTATTCCACAGTCAAGTCAGCCAAGAAGTCCTTTGTCTTGGTAATGTTTCAATGTAGTATTAGTAACCTTTTACATAATGTTTTTTGCTCTTTCCCTCTTTCCCTAAAGTTTCAGTAGTAAACATGGTTCACAGACAGAAAGGGCAGCAAAGTTCAAAAGATTTCTTTTGGAGGCAGGATGAAAGCCCAAGTTTGTCGGCTGATGTTTATGCATAATTCTGCTGGGCCCATACACAAAGGAAGGACTTCATAACGTAAAGAAATGTTAATTAGTTTTTCTTACTCCCCAGGGTGTGAGGGTTCCAGGGAGGGGGCATATGGGTGGAGTCATTGGTTGATATGATCAGTCTTTCTCCGTCTATTTTATGACTTGCAAAAAAAAGAGGGGTTGGGTAAGTCCAGATGAGTCTGATTAATAAGAGCTCGAATGAGGGGGATGCACAGGCTAGCAAGCTGAGCATTGGAAAATGTATTCAGGACTCCGAGGCATTCCCTATCAAGAGATCAAATCTTCAGCTTTATTAGTGAGGGTTTTTATTTGTCCCCAAGTGGGGAGATCATCGGGTTGATGCCGCTGAATGTGGCGCTTCCTGGAGATCTTTAGAGCCACCATGGCCCGTATTGGAATTTCTTCCTTCTGGTGTTGTTGTTTCGTCTCCATTTTGAATGCCAGGGGCCCCCTTGGGTCGAATCTTTCGGAGAGGAAGCCATGTGAGTTTGTTGGATCCATCTGGGGAAATATAAGCATATCCCTTTCCCTGTAAGATTAGTTTCCCAGATTTCCGTTGTTTCATTAAACTGTCTTGGTACCAAATGGGCAGAGGAAGAGAAGTGTCCTTCAATTCCTCGAAATGTCTTTCTGCCCTTGTTAAAATATTTCCCTGTGACAGGTTTAAAAAATTTAAAACAAATAAAGTTGTATTAACAATAGTTATGGGTTTAGAAAATATCTTATGTTGGAATCTAGTAAAGCCTGCTTTGGATAAGGAAGACAGTATTGTTCCTGCTTATTCCCCCTTTTTAATTTTTTTTTTTTATTTGTAACTTTAGTGTATGATGGGCTCATTCAACTGTGCCTTGTGTCTGTAGATTATAAGGAATACCTGTAATATGTTTAATAGAAAAAAACTGTAAAAATTGTTTAAAGTGTCTAGAAATATAGGCAGGACCATTGTCTATTTTAATAGAGCTAGGTGTTCCCATTACAGCAAAACAAGCTAACAAGTGAGTGATAACATGTTGTGTAGCCTCACCACGAAGAGGTGTGGACCAGATAAAAGAGGAATTTGTATCAATACAAACGGGTAGGAAAGAGGATGGGGAAAGTTCAGGGCAATGAGTTACATCCATTTGCCATAGTTCATTAGGTTGTAAACCGTGAGGATTAATACCTTGTGCAATGGGTCGAAGATGTAGGGGTCTACAAGTGGAGCAATTACTAATGATTTCTTTAGCCTGGCAGTATGGGATTTTCCATAGCTGGTGTAGGGAGCCAGAACTGTTATGCAACAGAGCATGCTGTTCCTCTGGAGTAGCAAAAGAGACCAGTTTATCAGCTTTCTCATTACCATAGGTCATCGGGCCAGACAGACAAGAACACGCTTGAATATGTGTAATATAAATTGGAGAATTGCAGTTTCTAACAACAGATTGTAGTTCAAAAAAGAGTTGTTGAATAATAGGTTGATTGGAGCTTATGGTAGAGGTTTCTATATTTTTTTTAATACAAAAACTGAATATATAAATCAAAGACTATATTAATGGGGTAAGGATGTAGGTAAATAACTTGAATAAGAGCATATAATTCACTTTGTTAAGCAGAATGAAATTTATTATAAAAGACTTTATATTCCTTAAGAGACCAGAAAGAAGCTTTGGTGTTTTTAGTCCCATCTATATAAAAAACTTCAGCTTGTGGTATAGGCTGTGAGCTGATTATGTGAGAAATAATAAATTCAGTGTTTTTGAGGAAATTCCACAGCTTACCAGAAGGATAATGAAATGGAATTTCTCCAAAATATTTCAGAAAAGCTATTTGAAAATCAGTAGAAGTTTGTAATACGTTCTTAAATTGAGATTTGTTGATAGGTATTACAATTTTATGAGGATCTGAGCCAATCAGAGTTTTAGTCCTATTTCTTCCATTTATAATGATTAGAGCAATTAAATCAAGGTAGGATGTAAGTGACTTTATTCCCCTAAAACGGGTATAGATTCATTCTAGTGGGTGTTCTTGTTGGGCAAGAAGTCCTGTGGGAGAATGAAGAGAAGGGAGTACAATAATACTAGAGGCAAATCTAGTTTGATGCGAGTAAGAAATTGTTTTCATAATTTATTTTGCACCAAATCGAGTTCCTCTCGTGCCTCTTGAGAAAATGAACGAGGGCTATTTAAATCAGGATCTCCTTTTAAAGTATTAAATATGTTATTCAGTTGATAATTAGCAATGCCTGAAGAAGGTCTAATCCAATTTATATCTCCTAAGAGCTTTTGAAAATCATTTAAGGTTGATAATTTATCAGTATGGATCTGGGTTATTTGGGGAGTAATACGTTGTCTATTAACAGCAGACCCTAGGTAATGGTAAAGTGTAGAGGTTTGAATTTTTTCAGGGGCAATGATTAATCCAGAGTTTTTTAAGCATAGTTGAGCTATATCAAGCATGTGTTGAGTTTCTAAAACAGACGGAGCCAAAAACAAAATATCATCCATGTAATGGATAACAAGAAAGTCAGGAAATTGTTTTCTCACAGGCTCAAGGGCTTTAGCTCCGTAATACTGACACATGGTGGGAGAATTCATCATCCCTTGTGGCAGTACAGTCCATTGGTATCATTTATGAGGTCCAATATGATTAGGATAAGGGAGAGAGAAGATGAATCTCTCTCGGCCTAATCGGTGTAAAGGTATATTAAAAAATGAATCTTGTAAATCAATAATAATAATGTGCCAAGTTTGAGGAATAGTGGTAGGTGGTGGGATTCCTGGTTGTAATGCACCCACAGGTTTCATAGATGCATTAACTTTTCTAAGATCTGTTAGGAGACGCCATTTATTAGATGTCTTTTTTTTTTTTTTTTATAACAAAAATAGGGGAGTTCCAAGGAGAACAAGATTCCTCAATATGCTTTAATTCTAGTTGTATATCTATGAGTTCCTTAGTCTCCTGTAATTTCTCTTTCATGAGGGGCCACTGCTCTGTCCAAATAGGCTCGCCATTCTTCCAAGTTATTTTAATAATTGTATTATTTGCTAAATGAGCAGTGGCCCCTAGGAAAAATGTGGAATGTATATCTGAGTTTGCCACTGCGTAAGTAAGTCCCTTCCTATTAGATGAAGGGGTGCATCTATCACATAAGTTCTTAATGTTGCAGGTTGGCCTTCTGGTCCCTCACATGAATAAATCTGAGTACTCTGATAAACCTCTTGTACTTTGGTTTGAGAAATCCCTGCAATTTGGCAAGATATTTTTTGTATAGGCCAGGATTTGGGCCATAAACGTTTTGATATAATAGTAATAATAGATCCAGTATCAAGGAGACCAGAAAATTTTTTACCATTAATTTTGATGTTTATATTTGGTCAGGAAAATTCAGATGCCAATGATGTCCATAAGGACTGTTTTTGATCTGTACTGCTGAATCCACCCCTCCGTACATTATTAGAAGAATTAATGTAAATGTAAGGCAGAAGGAGTAATTGAGTGATTTTATCCCCTTTTTTAAATTGCCATAAAATCTGAGCTGACATCACAATTTGAATTTCTCCTTTATAATCTGAATCAATTACTCCAGGGTGAACAGTAATTCCTTTAGAAGTCAAACTAGACTGGCCAAGTAAAAGACCAAAGGTTTGTGGGGGCAGGGGTCCAAAAAGTCCAGTAGGTATTCTAGAGGGGACTGCTTGAGGGTAAAGGAGAAAGTCATTTAGGGCTGGTATATCGACAGCAGCACTGCTGGATGTTGAGGGTTTGAGGGAAAAGATGGAATTTGCCCCTGGTTTTTGTTGAAGGGGACCTGGGGGGGGGTCCCCTGTTTGGAGTTTCCTGAAATGTTTTCCTTCAATATCAAATTTAGATTTATACTCTTTGGCCCAATGTATTCCTCTATGGCAGGGGGGGCAGACTTATGGAGGTTTTTTATTAACTTATTTAGGGCAGTCCCTTTTAAAATGGCTCTTATCTCCACATGCAAAGAATTCTTCATTTCCTTTATTAAAGCGAGCAGTCATTGTCTCAGCTAACATTTGCATTTTTTGAGTTTCTGATTCTAGATTGCGGCAAGCCTTCAAATAATCAAAAATAGTCCCTGTACCATGAATTGGGGCTATAGCCCTTTGGCATTCCTGATTTGCATTTTCATAAGCAAGTAATTTCTCTAGTTGCTTTATAGCTTCTTCTCCAATTGCTGTACGGGAAATAGCAGTTTCTAATCTAGCTAAGAAATCGGCATACATTATCATTAGGTCCCTGCAGTATTTTAGTGTAGCTACCTGTAGGCTCCCCTTGAGGAGTAATTCGATCCCAGGCTTCAAGGGCCACTGTTTGTAATTGATCATGCAACAAAGGAAGGCATTATATTTGAGCTTCTATAGCATCAAATTGTCTGGTGCCAGTTAACATGTCAAAAGTAATTTGGTTTTGAAGAGCAGAGGTCGAGCATTTTTGTTAGCATGATCTCTGGCTATATCTTGAAACCACATTGTCCATTGAAGATACTCTCCTGGTTTAAGAAGAGCTTTTATTAAAATTTGCCAATCATAAGGAATAAAGGTTCCCTATGATGCTGTGAAAAATTCTGAAGGAGATGGGAATACCAGACCACCTGACCTGCCTCTTGAGAAACACTCCTGCAGGTAAGGAAGCAACAGTTAGAACTGGACATGGAACAACAGACTGGTTCCAAATAGGAAAAGGAGTATGTCAAGGCTGTATATTGTCACCCTGCTTATTTAACTTATATGCAGAGTACGTCATGAGAAACGCTGGGCTGTAAGAAGCAAAAGCTGGAATCAAGATTGCCAGGAGAAATATTAATAACCTCAGATATGCAGATGACACCACCCTTATGGCAGAAAGTGAAGAGGAACTAAAAAGCCTCTTGATGAAAGGGAAAGAGGAGAGTGAAAAAATTGGCTTAAAGCTTAACATTCAGAAAACTAAGATCATGGCATCTGATCCAATCACCTCATGGAAAATAGATGGGAAGACAGTGGAAACAGTGTCAGACTTCATTTTTGGGGGCTCCAAAATCACTGCAGATGGTGACTGCAGCCATGAAATTAAAAGACGCTTACTTCTTGGAAGGAAAGTTATGACCAACCTAGATAGCATACTAAAAAGCAGAGACATCACTTTGCCAACAAAGGTCCATCTGGTCAAGGCTATTGTTTTTCCAGTGGTCATGTATGGATGTGAGAGTTAGACTGTGAAGAAAGCTGAGCACCGAAAAATTGATGCTTTTGAACTGTGGTGTTGGAGAAGACTCTTGAGAGTCCCTTGGACTGCAAGGAGATACAACCAGTCCATCCTGAAGGAGATAAGTCCTGGGTGTTCATTGAAAGTACTGATGCTGAAGCTGAAACTCCAATACTTTGGCCACCTCATGCAAAGAGTTGATTTATTGGAAAAGACCCTGATGCTGGGAGGGATTGGGGGCAGGAGGAGAAGTGGACAACAGAGGATGAGATGGTCAGATGGCATCACCAACTCGATGGACATAAGTTTGAGTAAACTCCGGAAGTTGGTGATGGACAGGGAGGCCTGGCATGCTATGATTCATGGGGTCGCAAAGTGTCAGACATGACTTGAGTGACTGAACTGATCTGATGATTCGATAGCATTTAGAATCTCTCTAGTAAATCTATGGCTGATTCATATCAATGTATGACCAAAAAATAATAATAATAATAAAAAAATAATTAAAAAAAAATCTCTCTAGTAAAACGCAAATGTGGGCTATACAAATTTATGGCCTTTTCACTTGTTTCATGTGAAAAAGTTTAATACCTTCGTATTGAGGTATTATCTGCCCTTGAGTGTCAACATTTTTTAAAACTGGAAAGGCAGAGAAACCTTCAGATTCAGAGACTTGTGACTTGCAAAACCAGCAATTCAGAGGGGCTCTGTCGCGAAGGACGTAGATTATTGTTATTCAGAAAGGTGTTGTTTTGATTTGCATTTCTCTAATAATGAGTGATGTTGAGCATCTTTTCATGTGTTTGTTAGCCATTTGTATGTCTTCTTTGGAGAAATGTCTGTTTAGATCTTTGGCCCATTTTTTGATTGGGTCATTTATTTTTCTGGAATTGAGCTGCAGGAGTTGCTTGTATATTTTTGAGATTAATCCTGTGTCTGTTTCTTCATTTGCTATTATTTTCTCCCAATCTGAGGGCTGTCTTTTCACCTTACTTATCGTTTCCTTTGTAGTGCAAAAGCTTTTAAGTTTCATTAGGTCCCATTTGTTTAGTTTTGCTTTTATTTCCAATATTCTGGGAGGTGGGTCATAGAGGATCTTGCTTTGATTTATGTCGGAGAGTGTTTTGCCTATGTTCTCCTCTAGGAGTTTTATAGTTTCTGGTCTTACATTTAGATCTTTAATCCATTTTGAGTTTATTTTTGTGTATGGTGTTAGAAAGTGTTCTAGTTTCATTCTTTTACAAGTGGTTGGCCAGTTTTCCCAGCACCACTTGTTAAAGAGGTTGTCTTTTCTCCATTGTATATCCTTGCCTCCTTTGTCAAAGATAAGGTGTCCATAGGTTCGTGGATTCATCTCTGGGCTTTCTATTCTGTTCCATTGATCTATATTTCTGTCTTTGTGCCAGTACCATACTGTCTTGATGACTGTGGCTTTGTAGTAGAGTCTGAAGTCAGGCAGGTTGATTCCTTCAGTTCCATTCTTCTTTCTCAAGATTACTTTGGCTATTCGAGGTTTTTTGTATTTCCATACAAATTGTGAAATTCTTTGGTCTAGTTCTGTGAAAAATACCGTTGGTAGCTTGATAGGGATTGCATTGAATCTATAGATTGCTTTGGGTAGAATAGCCATTTTGACAATATTGATTCTTCCAATCCATGAACATGGTATGTTTCTCCATCTGTTTGTTCCCTCTTTGATGAGGTACCATTACACGCCAGTCAGGATGGCTGCTATCCAAAAGTCTACAAGCAATAAATGCTGGAGAGGGTGTGGAGAAAAGGGAACCCTCTTACACTGTTGGTGGGAATGCAAACTAGTACAACCGCTATGGAAAACAGTGTGGAGATTTCTTAAAAAACTGGAAATAGAACTGCCATATGAACCAGCAATCCCACTTCTGGGCATACACACTGAGGAGACCAGATCTGCAAGAGACACGTGCACCCCAATGTTCATCGTGGCACTGTTTATAATAGCCAGGACATGGAAGCAACCTAGATGCCCATCAGCAGATGAATGGATAAGGAAGCTGTGGTACATATACACCATGGAATATTACTCAGCCATTAAAAAGGATTCATTTGAATCAGTCCTAATGAGATGGATGAAACTGGAACCCCTTATACAGAGTGAAGTAAGCCAGAAAGATAAAGAACATTACAGCATACTAGCACATATATATGGAATTTAGAAAGATGGCAATGATAACCCTATATGCAAAACAGAAAAAGAGACACAGAAATACAGAACAGACTTTTGAACTCTGTGGGAGAAGGTGAGGGTGGGATATTTCAAAAGAAAAGCATGTATACTATCTATGGTAAAACACATCACCAGCCCAGGTGGGATGCATGAGACAAGTGCTCGGGCCTGGTGCACTGGGAAGACCCAGGGGGATTGGGTGGAGAGGGAGGTGGGGGGGGGGGATCGGGATGGGGAATACGTGTAAATCTATGGCTGATTCATATCAATGTATGACAAAACCCACTGAAATGTTGTGAAGTAATTAGCCTCCAACTAATAAAAAAAAAAAAAAAAGAAAGGTGTTGTTGGTTTTAATGTTAAAAGGTGTCTTAAGGGAGTCATTGTCAGAATCATTAGGTTCTATCTAGGGAGAGACTTTGGGATATGTGCCCTCCAGCAACGGAGGAGTACTTGGAGCAACCGGGGTAGGGTTGGTAGGAAAATACTGAAATATCTTATGCTCTTCTAATTGGGCCTTTCGTAAGGTATCATCGTCTAATTCATATTCATGTAATGAGTGTTCTGCCTGTTACTGAATATCAGGAGGGCTAGAATTACCTTGTAAGGACCGAATCGTGGCTATAATGAGAGCCCATAGGGGCCAGAAATCTATCAGAATATTTTTTCCCTGTCTGATGGCTCGTTCAACATTCTCTTTGACCTGCTGCCAAATTTCTAAATCAAAACTACCTTCATCAAGGAAGCAAGGGTTACATTCAAACACTGTCTGAAGGAAAGCCTCTATTCACTGGTGTGAAACTGAAAATCCCTGAACTTTAAATTAGTGATGAAGTAAAGTAGAAAAGTGATGGAGCTTTCCAGCTGTTTGACCCATGTCTTAATACTTACCGGCCTCAATAGGCCCTGGGGGTCACTACATCCGAATCTGTCACGTGTACCAAGTCCCTGTTTCTGGGCGCCACTTGTTGGTCCTTTAATGGACCGGAACCTGGTGGTCCAGAGTTGACAATAAGAAAGCAAGACAGAGAAAGAGGCTGATATCCCCTGGTTTACACGGAAAGCCAATAAAGCCCTGTTCTTAGAGCTCGTGCTGCTGCACGTAGGCACCAGGCGCCCTCTCGAGTGGGCAAAGGCACAGTGCGCCTTCTTGAGAGGGTCTTAGAAGCCCAGGCAAGAAAGTGAGCTCAGCGGGCCTCTGCGTTCCAAGGAATTAGCCTGAAAGAGAGAGAGAAGGAAAGAAAGAAAGAAAGACACGGGGACCCAAGCTCTGATGGAGCAAAGGTGTTTTAATCAACATGGTGTGGGCATATACACTGTCTTACAAGGTAGTTATTCTCAGCAAAGATAAAGATTAAAATTCCAGACTTACAAAACATAACTCGATCCCTATCAAAGAGACAGTTGCAAACAATCACTTTTTACCATACGGTTCAGAAAAAGGAAGAGGGTACCTATCACCGTAATGAGAAATGCCTGGATTCCTCAGCCCCGGGAAAGGCATGCCTTCCTTCTTAATTCCTGAATATTCAGGAATTAATAAGGACCAGAGGATTCCTGACAGATCCAGAGCACACAGGAAGCCTCTTGTTAAATGCTTCCTGACAAGAGTGCACAACTTAGACCCCTCAAATGCACAGTTCACAGTAGGGTTCATGCTCCTATGAGAATCTAATGCCACCATTGATCTGACAGGAGGTAGAGCTGAGGCAGTAATGCAAGCAATGGGTAGTGGCTGTTAATACAAATGAAGGTTTGCTTGCTTACCCACTGCTCACCTCCTGCTGTGTAGATCTATTTCTTACAGGCCATGACCCCGGGGGTCAGGGACCCCTGATCTTCAGGTCTTAAGCAGAACTAACTGGGACAATTCATTACATCTGAAAAAAAAAAAAAAAATATATATATATATATATATATATATATATATATTTACCATATAATGCAAAATAATCAACAGAATGATATCTCATTATATTCAGAGATTCCATCCACACTCAAGAGGAGGAGATTATACAGGGTATGCATACCAGAGAGAAGAAATCTGAGGAGTCATATAAGAATTTTGTGTACCACACTGTGAGAGATCTATAAATCCCTATCAGTTAACCTAATTCTTTCATTAATTCTAATTTTCCTGTCCTTCAGCCTCCAGGAAAAGAAAACATGTTAGCTGATCATCTTTAAATTGCACCATCCTATTACTGCAAACCTTAAACTATGACACATAACTTTTGAATGTATGGTTAAGTAATTTCAACTCCTGTAAACTTTTCATATGCTCACTTTCAAATACAATTTATTTCCTCTCCTCAATTTTTTCATGTCTCTCACATTGAGAAAGGTTTGAGTCTGAGATATTTGTTCATCTCAATTGCTTCATATCTGCAACTGGTTTTCATGATTTCCTATTCTTGCTGACACTTTAAACATTTTATTGAAGTATAGTTGATTTAAAATGTAGTGTTAGTTTTAAGTGTATAGTAAAGTGAATTAGTTATACATATATATATATGTATATACACACATATATATATACATGTATACACACACACATACATATATATATACACACACACATACATATATATACACACACACACATAAATATATGTGTATATATATATATATATATATATATATATATATATATATAAAATTTCTTAATGGCCCTGAGTATAAAAGAAAACAAAACAAAACTGTGGATAACTGCACTGAACTTTTACTACGTTTTTAACTAAAATCAAATAATCAGTTGAAAATCACTTAAAGTAACATTTGAATTATAGTGAAAACTGATCTGAGAATAGTTTCTCTCTTTTCTGCTTCAATTAGTGATTGATAGATTTAAATGACTTGTTCTCTGGGATCTCTAAATTAGAATTCAGATGGAAAAATTTAAATTGCTCCAGAAAGCATCACATAATCCAACTGCCAATGATTACATTTTTCTTGATAGTTTTAGTTGACAGTCCATAACACAACACTCCCTGTGAAAGAAGGCATGTCAAATACTGCCTTACTATTTTGGCAGAAATATTCATTATTCTACAAGATTTACACTCATGCCTTGAGGTCCTCCAAAGAGAAAGTCTTCATGCAAAGGATTTTCAATGTTTTCTTTTTTTTAAAAAATTTGTTAAATGATTAGCTTTTGCAGTGGAACATAAGGTGTCACAATTAAAACCTAGTCGTGTTTTCTAGGCTATGTTTAAATATTTAATGATCTGGGAAAAAATTACTCAATGTACAGTATGAAAAACGTTCAGCATTTCTTGCCTGGGAGATTATCATATAAAGAATAAGACAGCATATAAATATGATATAACATTTCAAACAGAATTGTTCTGAATTGCTTTACTAAAGAAGGCAAAAGAAACAAGAATAGTTAATGAGAGAATCATCAAACTCTGAATCACTATTCAAATCCAAACCAAATCAGTAGTGACCAGATGCTTTTACTAAGTGATGATGTGTTTTGACCTATGAAAAATGAGCCTGTCCAGTTCCTAATCTACATTGATCACCAGTGTTTTGGGAATGAGTGGGCACATCCTTATCATCCTTCTCACCTCTAGGGATTGCTTTCTTTTCCCCCAGTGGCATATTATGGCCCATTAATATGCCAGTTGAGAAAATTGCATGAAGATGCATCTGTATGACTGTCTACGGACAGTTGCCCCATAAGTCAAATTTCAATTGACCCAGGTTATCTAAAAAGGTTGATAAAATTAGTTCACTTAGTTATGAATAAAGCATGGCTTCCTTTCTGAAATGAGTTAAAGAAAACTTTCAGAGGAACAGGAAAGAAAGACAGGAGATGATAATACATGTTCTGTCAGCTACCTGTGAGTGACTAAGAATTATTAAATTTCCATTCAACTATCAAAAAAAACCACAACTACTGTGACACCAATTGTTAAATTTCATTAGAAGCAATGACAACTAGACCTGCACATATACAGATACAAAAGATACTTTCTTCTGACGTATTGAGCAGTGCACACACACTCACACACATTAAGTATGGGGTAAAATTCATTCTATAGGATGCTACTACTAACAGATTTTTAACTCCAGTTTCTAAAAAATGTTCAGGTCATCTTGAAAGAAGTAAGCCAAAACTACACTGGATGCAGCCTTCTCTCATTCCTTTGCCCAAAGGAGACATTACTGCTGAAGGGATCTGTCTTAGTGATGAGTTTTGTTGACTTGGAGGAGGAGAAGATACAGGCAAAAGTAAAATTACTCTTCCTATAGGTGTCAATGTGGCTCTTCTCTGTCCTGTGTTCTAGAACGCTACAACTTCTTAGCTGAATTATGGGGTTCTCTCAAAATTATGCAGTCTGAATATGTTTAACAAAATTTCTGTAGGGACATGAGGGCCAGGGTGTGGAGAAGTTGAAACCTGTACATGGTAAAAATAAGAAGTGCAAACTACTGTTGCCACTATGGGAAACTGTTCCTCAAAAAGATTAAGCTCTGGTGGCTCAGTGTAGGACTTCATGCTCTCACTGCCGAGGACCTGGGCTCAATCCCAGGTCAGGGGAATAAGATCTTACAGGACAGGTGGTGGACCAATGAAAAATAAAGAAAGAAAAAATAGAGCTACTGTGTGTTCCATCAATCTTGGATCTTGAATATATAGCCCAAAGAATTGAAATCAGGATCTTAAAGAGAAATCTGCACTCCTGTGTCCATTGCAGCTTTATTCATAATAACCAATAATAACAAATGTGGAAAAAACCCACATGTTCATGGACAGACAAATGGATCAAGAATATGATGTTGTATATACATACAATGGAATAGTACTAGGCCTCCAAAAACGAGAAACTCCTACTATTTGCAACAACATGGTTAGATCTAGAAAACATTATGATAAGTGAAATAAGCCAGTCACAGAAGGACAAATACTATGTGATTCTTCTTATATGAGATATCTAAAAAATCAAACTAATAGAAGTATAAAATAGAATGGTGATTGCCAAGGGATGGGAGGAAGAGAAAATAGTTACTTTTCAATGAGTACAATGCTAATTTGTATAAGATTAATAAGTTTTAGAGACCTGCTTTACAACATAGTGCTGATAATTTACAGTGCTGTGTACATAAAAAAAGTTGTTAAGTGAGTTAGATTTCATGTTAACTGTTCTTATCACACACAAAAATACATATGGACACAAGGAAGCTTTGGAGGTGATAGATGTGTTTATTACCTTGATTATTATGACAGTATACTGAGTATACCCCTATGTTGAAATTCATCAAATTATACACATTAAATATGTGAATTTTTAAAGGAATATTGCAAAATTATGGCCTTAGGTGCTCCTCTTTTAAGCGGATTGAGTACACTTGAAGAAAATAATGTGGGCACTCAGTAGATGAAAAGACAATCTATGGAAGACAAAAATCCAAGACTGAAAACTACATTTCTTCTGACTGAAATTAGTCAGGGCATGTAACTGCCAGTTTGCCACAGGTTCCACTGTTTCCTACTATCCTACACCAGGCTTCCTACATGCACATTATATGTCTGTTTCTTAAGGCATTTGACTTTATTTCCATAAATAAAAGCATTGCAGACTCTCTTGTACCACATTGCCTGTGCCTTTCTTTGGAGCCCTTGCATACATTCCATGGATATGGCTCCAGACATTGCCTGACTTTTAAACCTGTTTTTTTCAATTACTAACTATGTGATAGTGGACAAGAGACTCGAGCCTTGTCCAATTTATGAGCCTCAGTTTCCTTGACCCTAAAATGAGAATAGAGATAATGTTAATACCTAACTCATAAGGTGTTAACCTAATTCATAAGACTGTTGTAAGAATTAAGAGTTATTACGATACTGCCTGGAATACAGTAACCACTAGAGAAATGGTTGTTATTATTATATTTCTTATAAGATAGAGGTAGGGTGCTCTTGAACTGCCCAAAAGCTAGAAGGTGGTGACATAGGAAGACAGAGAAAGCCAAAAGAAAATAAGTATTGATCAGGTTAATTGTATGTGAGTCAAAAACGAGTAACAGTGCCAATGAACATGAGGTCAGACAAGTGTTTTTGCTAAATGGAGACCTTAAATCTTATTTCAGGTTATGTGAGCCCTTTATTGGATTTTGAGAGAGACAGATTCTCCCACTGAAGGCAGCTTTTATTCATTTCATTGTCAGAATAAATGATATCACTTATCTGAATGCACTCATGAGCTCTACCTGACAGTTTTGTTTCCTGAAGAAATTTTTTTTAATTATACATGTTTTTATCATAAAATTTTCTTGCTATTGGAAATCAAGACATGTCCAAAAGCAATCTATTTTTAAAGTTTTACTTTTAATGGAAGTTTTAATGTCAATAATTTATCAAAGAATATGGAGCAGTTTAGAAATCTATTCAAAGTGTTTCAGAAAATATTCATTCACCCAACAACATTTGAATGTTTTTTTTTTTTTTTTTTTGTATGCCAAATATATGGACATGGTTGTAGTAGATCATATTAGTGATTTCCCAAGCTAGTGAAAGGAAGTCACCATGTATTATAGGCACTTTAAAGAAAAAAAAAAAGAGAGAGAGTGATAAAGTGAAATGATTCAGGGAGTGGGCGCGCCACAGCTGGGGAGAGTGCACCCACCAAGCCTCTGGCTGCCTGGACCGCTCTGACAGGGAAGGCACTGAGAGCAGGCGCAGCTTTTCGTTCCGCGCTTTTGTGGAACACCCGAGGGCTGGAACCTCGCGCAGCGCGGGGCGCGCTCCATATAGAACAGCCGGGAGCCTGAGCAGCGCAGACGGAGAAAGCAGCGTCAGCCCCTCCCGGCAGCGCCAGCTCGTCCCCGCGGCGCAAGCCCATCCCCACAGCGCCAGCCCCTCCCTTCAGCGCCAGCCCCTCCCTGCAGCGCCAGCCCCTCCCCGCAGAGCGACGGAACTAGCTACCTGAATAAGAGTCCACCTCCGCCCGCCTGTGTCAGGGCGGAAATGAGGCTCTGAAGAGACCGGCAAACAGAAGCCAAATAAACAAAGGGAACCGCTTCAGAAGGGACTGGTGCAACAGATTAAAATCCCTCTAGAAAACACCGACTACACCGGAAGGGGCCTGTAGATATCGAGAGGCATAAGGTGGAACGAGGAGATATCTGAAACTGAGCTGAAACCATGCTGACTGCAACAGCTCCAGAGAAACTCCTAGATATAATTTTACTTTTTTCTTTTTTTTTCTTTTTTTATTTCTTCTTTTTTATTTTTTCTCTTTTATTGTCCTTTAAAATCCCCTATTACTCACCCATTACGCCTTAACTTTCATTTCCATAGATTTTTACGATCTTTTTAATTAGGGAAAAAAAAAATTTTCATTCTTTTTTTTTTCTTTTTCTTTCTTTCTTTTTTTTTCTTCTTTTTTTTCTCTTTCCTTTTTCTCTTCTATTTTCTATTTTTCTTTTTCTCTTATTTCTTTTAAAGTCCTCTAGTACTCCTCTACTACTACTTAATTTTCATTTTCAATACACTATAACCTTAAAAAAAAAAAAAAAAGAAGAGAAGCCCTATTTTTAAATCAAAGATTATTCTCTCCCAATCTTGACTCTCTGTTTTCTACCTCAGAACACCTCTATTTCCTCCTTTCCCCTTCTCTTCCCAATCCAATTCTGTGAATCTTTGTAGGTGACTGGGCTACGGAGAACACTCTGGGAACAGAAAGATGTGTAGATCTGTCTCTCTCCTCTTGAGTCCCCCTTTTTCTCCTCCTGCTCATCTCTATCTCCCTCCTCCCTCTCCTCTTCTTCATGTAACTCTGTGAACCTCTCTGGGTGTCCCTAACGGGGGAGAATCTTTTAGCCATTAACCTAGAAGTTTTCTTATCAGGGCTGTATAGTTGGAGAAGTCCTGAGACTACAGGAAGAATAAAACTGAAATCCAGAGGCAGGAGACTTAAGCCCAAAACCTGAGAACACCAGAAAACTCCTGACTACAAGGAACTTTAAGTAATAAGTGACTGTCCAAAAGCCTTCATACCTACACTGAAACCAACCACACCCAAGAGCCAATAAGTTTTAGAGCAAGACATACCACGCAAATTCTCCAGCAACACAGGAACATAGCCCTGAACATCAACATACAGGCTGCCCAAGGTCACAGCTAACACATAGACCCATCTCAAAACTCATTACTGGGCACTCCATTGCTCTCCAAAGAGAAGAAATCCAGTTCCAAGCACCAGAACACTGACGCAAGCTTCCTTAACCAGGAAACCTTGACAAGCCAATCATCTAACCCAACCCACTGGGTTAATCCTCCACAATAAAAAGGAACCACAGACCTCCAGAATCAGAAAGCCCACTCCAGATACAGCAATCTAAACAAGATGAAAAGGCAAAGAAATACCCAACAGGTAAAGGAACATGAAAAATGCCCACCAAGTCAAACAAAAGAGGAGGAGATAGGGAATCTACCTGAAAAAGAATTTAGAATAATGATAATAAAAATGATCCAAAATCTTGAAAACAAAATGGAGTTACAGATAAATAGCTTGGAAACAAAGATTGAAAAGATACAAGAAATGTTTAATAAAGACCTAGAAGAAATAAAAAAGAGTCAATTAAAATGAATAATGCAATGAATGAGATCAAAAACACTTTGGAGGGAACCAAGAGTAGAATAATGGAGGCAGAAGATAGGATAAGTGAGGTAGAAGATAAAATGGTGGAAATAAATGAAGCAGAGAGGAAAAAAGAAAAAAGGATCAAAAGAAATGAGGACAACCTCAGGGACCTCTGGGACAATGTGAAATGCCCCAACGTTCGAATCATAGGAGTTCCAGAAGAATAAGACAAAAAGAAAGGCCATGAGAAAATACTAGAGGAGATAATAGCTGAAAACTTCCCTAAAATGGGGAAGGAAATAGCCACCCAAGTCCAAGAAACCCAGAGAGTCCCAAACAGGATAAACCCAAGGTGAAACACCCCAAGACACATATTAATCAAATTAACAAAGATCAAACACAAAGAACAAATATTAAAAGCAGCAAGGGAGAAACAACAAATAACACATAAAGGGATTCCCATAAGGATAACAGCAGATCTATCAATAGAAACCCTCCAGGCCAGAAGGGAATGGCAGGACGTACTGAAAGAAATGAAAGAGAATAACCTACAACCTAGATTACTGTATCCAGCAAGGATATCATTCAGATATGAAGGAGAATTCAAAAGCTTTACAGATAAGCAAAAGCTGAGAGAATTCAGCACCACCAAACCAGCTCTTCAACAAATGCTAAAGGATCTTCTCTAGACAGGAAATGCAGAAAGGCTGTATAAACGTGAACTCAAAAAAACAAAGTAAATGGCAACAGGACCACACCTATCATTAATTACCCTAAATGTAAATGGGTTGAATGCCCCAAACAAAAGACAAAGATTGGCTGAATGGATACAAAAACAAGACCCCTATATATGCTGTCTACAAGAGACCCACCTCAAAACAAGGGACACATACAGACTAAAAGTGAAGGGCTTGAAAAAAATATTTCATGCAAACGGAGACCAAAAGAAAGCAGGAGTTGCAATACTCATACAAGATAAAATAGACTTTCAAATAAAGGATGTGAAAAGAGACAAAGAAGGACACTACATAATGATCAAAGGATCAATCCAAGAAGAAGATATAACAACTATAAATATATATGCACCCAGCATAGGAACACCGCAATATGTACGGCAAACACTAACGAGTATGAAAGAGGAAATTAATAGTAACACAATAATAGTGGGAGATTTTAATACCCCACACACAACTATGGATAGATCGACTAAACAGAAAATTAACAAGGAAACACAGACTTTAAATGACACAATGGACCAGCTAGACCTAATTGATATCTATAGGACATTTCACCCCAAAACAATCAACTTCACCTTTTTCTCAAGTGCACACAGAACCTTCTCCAGAATAGATCAAATCCTGGGCCATAAATCTGGTCTTGGAAAATTCAAAAAAATTTAAATCATTCCAGTCATCTTTTCTGACCGCAATGCAATAAGATTAGATCTCAATACAGGGAAAAAAATTGTTAAAACTTAAAACATATGGAGGCTAAATAACACGCTTCTGAATAACCAACAAATCATAGAAGAAATCAAAAAAGAAATCAAAATATGTATAGAAATGAATGAAAATGGAAACACAACAACCCGAAACCTATGGGACACTGTAAAAGCAGTGCTAAGGGGAAGGTTCATAGCATTACAGGCTTACATCAAGAAACAAGAAAAAAACCAAATAAATAACCTAACTCTACACCTAAAGCAATTAGAGAAGGAAGAAATGAAGAACCCCAGGGTTAGCAGAAGGAAAGAAATCTTAAAAATCAGGGCAGAAATAAATGCAAAAGAAACTAGAGACCATAGCAAAAATCGACAAAGCTAAAAGCTGGTTTTTTTAAAAAATAAACAAAATTGACAAACCATTAGCAAGACTCATTAAGAAACAAAGAGAGAAAAACCAAATAAACAAAATTAGAAACAAAAATGGACAGATCACAACAGACAAAACTGAAATACAAAGGATCATAGGAGACTACTACCAGCAGCTCTATGCCAATAAAATGGACAACTTGGATGAAATGGACAAATTCTTAGAAAAGTATAACTTTCCAAAACTGAACCAGGAAGAAATAGAAGATCTTAACAGACCCATCACAAGCAAGGAAATCGAAACTGTCATCAAAAATCTTCCAGCAAACCAAAGCCCAGGACCTGATGGCTTCACAGCTGAATTCTACCAAAAATTTAGAGAAGAGCTAACACCTATCTTACTCAAACTCTTCCAGAAAATTGCAGATGAAGGTAAGCTTCCAAACTCATTCTATGAGGCCACCATCACCCTAATTCCAAAACCAGACAAAGATGCCACAAAAAAAAAAACTACAGGCCAATATCCCTGATGAACATAGAAGCAAAAATCCTTAACAAAATTCTAGCAAACAGAATCCAACAACATATTAAAAAAATCATACACCATGACCAAGTGGGCTTTATCCCAGGAATGCAAGGATTCTTGAATATCCGCAAATCAATCAATGTAATACACCACATTAACAAATTGAAAGATAAAAACCATATGATTATCTCAATAGATGCAGAGAAAGCCTTTGACAAAATTCAACACTCATTTATGACTAAAACTCTCCAAAAAGCAGGAATAGAAGGAACACACCTCAACATAATAAAAGCTATATATGACAAACCCACAGCAAGCATCACCCTCAATGGTGAAAAATTGAAAGCATTTCCCCTGAAATCAGGAACAAGACAACGGTGCCCACTCTCACCACTACTATTCAACACAGTGTTGGAACTTCTGGCCACAGCAATCAGAGCAGAAAAAGAAGTAAAAGGAATCCAGATAGGGAAAGAAGAAGTGAAACTCTCATTGTTTGCAGATGACATGATCCTCTACATAGAAAACCCTAAAGACTCTACCAGAAAATTACTAGAGCTAATCAATGAATATAGTAAATTTGCAGGATATAAAATTAACACACGGAAATCCCTTGCATTCCTATATACTAACAATGAAAAAACAGAAAGAGAAATTAAGGAAACAATACCATTCACCATTGCAACAAAAAGAATAAAATACTTAGGAGTATATCTACCTAAAGAAACAAAAGACCTATACATAGAAAACTATAAAACACTGATGAAAGAAATCAAAGAGGACACAAACAGATGGAGAAACATACCGTGTTCATGCATTGGAAGAATCAATATTGTCAAAATGGCTATTCTACCCAAAGCAATCTATAGATTCAATGCAATCCCTATCAAGCTACCAACGGTATTTTTCACAGAACTAGACCAAAGAATTTCACAATTTGTATGGAAATATAAAAAACCTCGAATAGCCAAAGTAATCTTGAGAAAGAAAAATGGAACTGGAGGAATCAACCTGCCTGACTTCAGACACTACTACAAAGCCACAGTCATCAAGACAGTATGGTACTGGCACAAAGAAAGAAATATAGATCAATGGAACAGAATAGAAAGCCCAGAGATAAATCCACGAACCTATGGACACCTTATCTTTGACAAAGGAGGCAAGGATATACAATGGAGAAAAGACAACCTCTTTAAGAAGTGGTACTGGGAAAACTGGTCAACCACTTGTAAAAGAATGAAACTAGAACACTTTCTAACACCATACACAAAAATAAACTCAAAATGGATTGAAGATCTAAATGAAAGACCAGAAACTATAAAACTCCTAGAGGAGAACATAGGCAAAACACTCTCCGACATAAATCTCAGCAAGATCCTCTATGACCCACCTCCCAGAATATTGGAAATAAAAGCAAAACTAAACAAATGGGACCTAATGAAACTTAAAAGCTTTTGCACTACAAAGGAAACGATAAGTAAGGTGAAAAGACAGCCCTCAGATTGGGAGAAAATAATAGCAAATGAAGAAACAGACACAGGATTAATCTCAAAAATATACAAGCAACTCCTGCAGCTCAATTCCAGAAAAATAAATGACCCAATCAAAAAATGGGGTAAAGAACTAAACAGACATTTCTCCAAAGAAGACATTCAAATGGCTCACAAACACATGAAAAGATGCTCAACATCACTCATTATTAGAGAAATGCAAATCAAAACCAAAATGAGGTACTATTACACGCCAGTCAGGGTGGCTGCTATTAAAAAGTCTACAAGCAATAAACGCTGGAGAGGGTGTGGAGAAAAGGGAACCCTCTTACACTGTTGGTGGGAATGCAAACTAGTACAGCCGCTATGGAAAACAGTGTGGAGATTTCTTAAAAAACTGGAAATAGAACTGCCATATGACCCAGCAATCCCACTTCTGGGCATATACACTGAGGAAACCAGATCTGCAAGAGACACGTGCACCCCAATGTTCATCGTGGCACTGTTTATAATAGCCAGGACATGGAAGCAACCTAGATGCCCATCAGCAGATGAATGGATAAAGAAGGTGTGGTACATATACACCATGGAATATTACTCAGCCATTAAAAAGAATTCATTTGAACCAGTCCTATTGAGATGGATGAAGCTGGAGCCCCTTATACAGAGTGAAGTAAGCCAGAAAGATAAAGAACATTACAGCATACTAACACATATATATGGAATTTAGAAAGATGGCAACGATAACCCTATATGCAAAACAGAAAAAGAGACACAAATGTACAGAACAGACTTTTGAACCCTGTGGGAGAATGTGAGGGTGGGATATTTCAAAAGAACAGCATGTATACTATCTATGGTGAAACAGATCACCAGCCCAGGTGGGATGCATGAGACAAGTGCTCGGGCCTGGTGTACTGGGAAGACCCAGAGGAATCGGGTGGAGAGGGAGGTGGAGGGGGGATTGGGATGGGGAATACGTGTAAATCCATGGCTGATTCAAAGCAATGTATGACAAAACCCACTGAAATATTGTGAAGTAATTAGCCTCCAGCTAATAAAAAAAAAAGAAAAAGACAAAAAAAAAAGAATACAAGGTCATATTTTAAAAAATAAATAAATAAAATTAAATTAAAGAAAAATAAATAAAGTGAAATAATTCAGACAAAGAAAGACAAATATTTTATGGTATAACATATATATATATATATATATATATATATAATATAAAAGATACAACAAACTAGTGAGTGAATACAGCAAAAAATAAGTAGATTCACAAATATAGAAAACAAACTAGTTGTTACCAGTGGGGAAAAGGAAAGGGGAGTGGCCATATAGGTTTAGGAGATTAAGAGGCAAAAACTATTATGAATAAAATAAGCTACAAAGATATATTGGACAGCACAGGTAATATAGCCAATATTTTATAATAACTATGAATGGAGCATAACCCTTAAAAATTGTGAATCACTATCATTCACTTGTGACATATAATATTGTACACACTCTGTGCTATGCTCAGTTATGTTCAACTCTGCAGTCCCATGGACCATGGCCTGCCGTTCTCCTCTGTCTCTGGGATTTCCCAGGCAAGAATAGTGACGTAGGTGGCCATTCCCTTCTCCAGTGGATATCCCTGACCCAGTGATCGAAACTGGGTCATCTCCTACATTGGCAGGCAGATTCTTTACCACTTCTCAGTGCCACCTGAGAAGCCCTTACTTACACTAACTTTCAATTAAAAAAGAAAAAAAAAAAGGATAGAGCCTGAGATAGCAAGCTAACAAATTTCAAAATATGATGTGTGGATTCCTCCATTTTAGGAAAGGAGGATTCTATATAAGTCAGCATGAACTAGGTTGTGATGAGGGAACAAGCAACTTCAAAGTTATGTAGCTTAACACAATAAATGCTTTATTTCTTTCTCATTTTTCATGTCCAGTATAGGTCAGATGAAAGTGTTGCTTTTTATAAACACTTGTGACCCACACAGACAGAGATTCTATCTCAACTGTGTGGAAAATCATGCTCTGGCTATTGAGGTTTCTGCTTTGAAAAGACACCTCAATTCAGCTTATATTTCATTAGTTGCAATCAGTCACATGACCATACTGAAGTTCAGGAGGACTGGGAAGTGCAATCCTACCATGTGCTGAGAATGATGAGGTCTAGAATATTTATGAACAGCCCTAATTACTACCACAGATGCTCATCTAATTTACAAGAAAATTAGAATCCTGTGTCAGATTGCAGCACTTTTAGAAAAATTAGGTCTGATTGCTTTTGCTTCAATACCCTTTCTTTTCTAGGTTCCCAGAAATTAAAGTCTTATGCAAAAGTTCTGTGTAACTAAAGTTCAGAAAGTGCAATTTCAAAGTAGCTGAGATGAGGGAAAATGGAAATGTGATAGGAGAATAAGAAGAATAAATACGAGAGAAGGCATTAATATATGGTCACTAATAGGTATCAAGCCCAATAGATTACTTAATATTTTGGTACCATATTATGAGAAATCATATAAGCTATTGTATCACAGGACTATGTGACAGAGAAAGGAAGCCTTTTACGCACTGGCTCCAATCTCCCATTGACCTAATTTTATTCTGAGGGGCATTTAATCCCTTGCACTATTAGCTTGTGCACATATAGCTACTGATTAGGTCCTGTGGCACCTCATCCCTAATTCATAATGCAGAATTCCCAGAGCAGGAGTTTAGAGGTAAATGATCTGAGCATGAGATAATATGTTGATTGTGTCTATATGAAGTTGAGTAATTTTCACTTCAACTTGATCATCAAGTTGGAACAAGTGGTCCATCAAGGTGGAGCAAGTGGTCATAGTCCCTGGAGATAAATGAGACCAAGATGATCTAATGTTACACCTAAGAGGTTTCTAATAAAGCTCTCATCCCTTCTCATAAGGACACAATTCTCTTCAAAATTATGGTTTCTCAATCAAAAGTCAAATACCATGGTATTCATATTTGGCCCAAATACTTAGCCCTGATGGAAAGGTTGGAGAAAACAAACAAGAAGAGATTAACTTTTAAAAGGAAGTTACAGTGTCTCCAAAAGGAAACTTAAAATTATCCAACAATTAATAAATATTTGTAAGGGAATAATGGTTACAAGACAGTCTTTTTCTTTTCTTAAAAACAAAAACTCTTGATCTGTCATTTATGGAGGTAAAAAATAAAATGTTAATATGTCTGAATCATTTTAATAACTTTCATTTCCCATGATCAGTGGACGAAAAAAGTTAAAAATTCAAACGGAAGAGTTTTCACAATGTGGAGAAGTGAAAAGGACATAACATGGTAATAATGATACAGTAATATGTGTGCATGTTAGTGAAGATAGCAATGGAATTAGAACAACTACCTCACACCTCAACTTCACCTCAACTTCCCACCTCAACTTCAAGCTTTGCTATTTTATTAAAAAGCCATTTTTTTTTTATTTATTTTTTTTATTAGTTGGAAGCTAATTACTTCACAACATTTCAGTGGGTTTTGTCATACATTGCTATGAATCAGCCATGGATTTACATGTAGTCCCCATCCTGATCCCCGCTCCCACCTCCCTCTCCACCCGATTCCTCTGGGTCTTCCCAGTACACCAGGCCCGAGCACTTGTCTCATGCATCCCACCTGGGCTGGTGATCTATTTCACCATAGATAGTATACATGCTGTTCTTTTGAAATATCCCACCCTCACATTCTCCCACAGAGTTCAAAAGTCTGTTCTGTATTTCTGTGTCTCTTTTTCTGTTTTGCATATAGGGTTATCGTTACCATCTTTCTAAATTCCATATATATGTGTTAGTATGCTGTAATGTTCTTTATCTTTCTGGCTTACTTCACTCTGTATAAGGGGCTCCAGCTTCATCCATCTCATTAGGACTGGTTCAAATGAATTCTTTTTAATGGCTGAGTAATATTCCATGGTGTATATGTACCACAGCTTCCTTATCCATTCATCTGCTGATGGGCATCTAGGTTGCTTCCATGTCCTGGCTATTATAAACCCCCAATGTTCATCGCAGCACTGTTTATATAAAAAGCCATTTTTTTAAATGGTAATGTCATTGAATCTCTCCATTGACTTTTCTCAGCTTAAATGTTTAAAATTTCATTTGACTGTAACTTAACTCAATATCTCTTGATCTAAAGAGATATAAGTTTTTTTTAATGTATAAATGAACAATTTCTTTTTTAAAACTGGGCAAACACTTTTGCTGGTTAAAGGAAAAAAATCTTGTTTTCCTTCTTCTTATGATCCGACAACTGGTAGACAAAGAAAGGGAGAATAATAGGTTTGAATTATACCTTTCAAAACCCAACACATTTGAGACTGTTCAACAATTAGATGAGAGATTTTTCAGCATTAAATTGTGGGTGGCTAAGAAATGCTAGCTCTCATCCTTGAAGGTGAGATGGCCAGACTTGTATGACCCACCATTGAAAAATTTCCAAATTGGCAACACTTTATAATGACTATATTCTCCAGGGGCTTAGTGTGTCTGTTTTTTCCTGTTTCCCATGCTTAAGAATGGACCAGTCAATAAACCAACACTGTAAATCATCACAGTTTTTCTTCTCCAGTTGTATCAGCCAGCATCAGATGCCAAAATAGAACACACACCAAGTAAGGAGATAAGATTATAATATCATCTACTTTAGTCAGGGAATCAGGGAGAACAAAGAATGAGAGAGCGATTGGTGATGTAAATAGTCTTTTAAAATTCATCCCGTGACTTTGAGAGAAAATGTTACCACACTTGTAAACTAATAGAAAAGAATTGAAAGCCCAAAAAGAAACCCACATAGATGTGGTCAATTTGGCTTCCCTTGGTTGCTCAGATGGTGAAGAATCTGCCTGCAATGTGGGAGACCTGAGTTTAATCCCTGGGTCAGGAAGATCCCCTGGAGAAGGGTATAGCTATCTGCTCCAGTGTTCTTGCCTGGAGAATTCCATGGTCAGAGAAGCCTGGTGTGCTACAGTCCATGGGACTTGACTGAAAGACTAACACTTTCACTTTCAGACATGGTCAATGAATATTTGATAAAGGAACCAAGAAATAATAATCTTTTCAATAAATGATGTTGGGAAAACTGGATAATCACATGCAGAAGAATGAAATTGGACCATTATTTTACACGACTCACAAAAGTTAACTCAAAATGGATTAAAGGCTTAAATGCAAGACCTGAAGCTGTAAAACTCCTAGAAGAAAACATAAGAAGAGACTTATTGACATTTGCTTTGGCAACAATTTTTGCCTATGATACCAAAAGCATAAACAACAGAAACAAAAATCAACAAGTAGGATTATATCAAACTCTAAAGCTTTTGCATAGCAAAAGAAAAATCAACAAAATGAAGATTCAATCTATATAATGGGAGAAAATATTTTCAAATAATACCTTATAAAGAGTTAATATTAAAAACATATGATGACTTCATAAAACTAAAAAAAAAATCCAATTTAAAAATGGGCAGATGAACTGACTAGACATTTTTCAAAGAAGATATACAAATGGCTGACAAGCACATGAAAAGTTACTCAATATCACTAATGACCAGGGAAATGTAAATCAAAACCACAATGAGATATAACTTCACAACTGTTAAAATGGCTATTATCAATAAATAAATAAATAAAATCAAGAAATAAGAAGTCTTGACAAAAGATGTGGAGAAAGGGAAACCACATTCAATGTTGGTGTAAATATAAATTGGTGGAGCCAGTATGGAGAAATTTATGGAGATTCCTCAAAAGAAAAATTAGGACTACAATATGATCTAGTAATCCCACTTTTGGGTATATGTCCAGAGGAATTGAAACCAGGATCTTGAAGTGATATCTGCACTCCCATGTTCATTGCAGGATTATTCCAATAGGTAAGATATGGAAACAATCTAAATGAAGTTCACCAATGGGTGAATATTGTTCAGCTTTAAAAGAAGGAAATCCTGTCATTGTTAGAACATGAATGAACCTTGAAGGTGTTATGCTAAGTGAAACAAATCAGACAGAGAAAGGCAAGTACTGTATGACCTCATCTATACATGGAATCTAAAAAGTAGAATGATGATTGTGCTAGGGGCTGAAGGGAGAGGAAATGAGAAGATGTTGGTCAGAGAACACAAAGTTCCAGTTGTAATATGAGTAAGTTCTAGAGATCTAGTATACATCATGATGTATACTATGTAAACTATGATATTGCATTATATACTTGAAAGTTGCTAAAAGAGTAAAACATAAATGTCTCAAAAATATCATAGTTATGTGAGATGATGAATGTGTTAATTAACCTTATTGTGGTTATCATTTTTCAATATACAGGTGTATCAAATCATGTTGCACATCTTAAATTTATACAATGTTATATGTTAATTATAACTCAATAAAACTGGAGAAGAAAAATTAGTTTAGGGAATCTACTCTTTGTAAAAATTCCCGTAATTTTGCTTAATATAGGTTGATCAGCAAAATCCTGCTCAGGTAGCTATCATAACAATTATATGAAGCTTTTCTAGTTTACAGTATGGCTTAGTAATATGTTTCCCATAGAATTAGAAAAAGACTGAATCTGTAAACATGATCTATATTGTATCTGGTCCTGCCTTCCTGTCTAACTTCATCTTCTATGACTGTCTCTCTCCCTTTGTCCCAGTCATATGGGTCATTTTTATGCTCATGAATGAGCACAAACTTATTTCTACCTCTGCTGGTAAATCCCTTTACCCAGATCACTGGGTTAACTCCTTTATCATTTAGGTCTTTGATCAAATATGACTTGCTTATTAAAGACCTTCCCTGAATACTCTATCACACATAATTACCTCTTCCCTTTCATCCATCACTCTCTATTCCCTTATTCTACTTTATTTTTTTCATAGCACTTATCTCTGCATGATATCTTATTATACATATGCTTATTAGTTTATTGTCCTTCTCTACTGAAATGTATGTACTGCAAGAGGAGAAAGCAAGTTTTTTTTTTTTTTTTTTTTTTTTTTTTCCTTTCTGGTGCAAACCAGAAACTGGGTCTGTGTCCAGTATATAATGCATGCTAAGTAAATATATATTGAATTAGTGATCATAATTTTACAGTTCCTGATCTTTAAATACTTTTGATGAATTGTCAGACTCTCTCAATTATTAATTCTCTCAATTAGATATGTAGCATGATTCTTCACACTTCTGTTTCCAACTTTCTCTTTCATTCTTTGTTGTAGCTTAGCACTATGGGAAAGGTCATGGCACTCATGTTTCTTGGACCAACTTGCTGTTTTTACTACTTAGGAGGACTCTCTTGGAACCTGAAATATTTATGTCATTCAATTCACTGCATATCTTAAGTTGGTAAGTCAATCAAAATTTAGTAGGTACCTATTAGCCACTTAACAGAACCCAGAGAATATCACTCATGCATAAGCTCTTTTTCAATATCAAGTAAAATAAGATAGGATAGATTTAGTGATTATCAAGCAAGTTTTGCAACCTACAACTCAAATCACAATGAAATAAAAGAAGAAATCAGTATTCATTTCCAGTTTTTTAAGGAATATCCACATTGTTCTCCATAGTGGCTGTGTTAGTTTGCATTCCCACCAACAGTGTAAGAGGGTTCCCTTTTCTCCACACCCTCTCCAGCATTTATTGCTTGTAGATTTTTGGATAGCAGCCATTCTGACTGGCATGTAATGGTACCTCATTGAGGTTTTGATTTGCATTTCTCTGATAATGAGTGACACTGAGTATCTTTTCATGTGTTTGTTAGCCATATGTATGTCTTCTTTGGAGAAATGTCTGTTTAGATCTGTTTAAATCTGTTGAGATTTGGCCCATTTTTTGATTGGGTCATTTATTTTTCTGGAATTGAGCTGCAGGAGTTGCTTGTATATTTTTGAGATTAATCCTGTGTCTGTTTCTTCATTTGCTATTATTTTCTCCCATTCTGAAGGCTGTCTTTTCACCTTGCTTATAGTTTCCAGCAATTCCACTCTTGGGCATACACACCGAGGAAACCAGATCTGAAAGAGACACATGTACCCTAATATTCATTGCAGCACTGTTTATAATAGCCAGGACATGGAAACAACCTAGATGCCCATCAGCAGACGAATGGATAAGAAAGCTGTGGTATGTAAACACAATGGAATATTACTCAGCCATTAAAAAGAATTCATTTGAACCAGTCCTAATGAGATGGATGAAGCTGGAGCCCCTTATACAGAGTGAAGTAAGCCAGAAAGATATACATCAATACAGTATACTAACGCATAT